>NC_057733.1:8077516-8151684 GCF_004010195.1 Chiloscyllium plagiosum
CAGTGTGGATTCCCAGCCTCAGTGTGGATTCCCAGCCTCAGTGTGGATTCCCAGCCTCAGTGTGGATTCCCAGCCTCAGTGTGGATTCCCAGCCTCAGTGTGGATTCCCAGCCTCAGTGTGGATTCCCAGCCTCAGTGTGGATTCCCAGCCTCAGTGTGGATTCCCAGCCTCAGTGTGGATTCCCAGCCTCAGTGTGGATTCCCAGCCTCAGTGTGGATTCCCAGCCTCAGTGTGGATTCCTGGCCTCAGTGTGGATTCCCGGCCTCAATGTGGATTCCTGGCCTCAGTATGGATTCCCAGCCTCAGCTTGGATTCCCGGCTCAGTGTGGACTCCCGGCCTCAGTGTGGACTCCCGGCCTCAGTGTGGACTCCCGGCCTCAGTATGAACTCCCAGCCTCAGTGTGGACTCCCGGCCTCAGTGTGGACTCCCGGCCTCAGTGTGGACTCCCAGCCTCAGTGTGGATTTCCCGCCTCCGTATGAACTCCCGGCCTCAGTGTGGGTTCCCGGCCTTGGTGTGGGTCCCCAGCCTCAGTGTGAACTCCCGGCCTCAGTGTGGACTCCCAGCCTC
Source organism: Chiloscyllium plagiosum (assembly GCF_004010195.1). Classification (NCBI taxonomy): domain Eukaryota; kingdom Metazoa; phylum Chordata; class Chondrichthyes; order Orectolobiformes; family Hemiscylliidae; genus Chiloscyllium; species Chiloscyllium plagiosum. Next base: position 8,078,087 of record NC_057733.1, read on the forward strand.
AGTGTGGACTCCCGGCCTCAGTATGGATTCCCGGCCTGAGCATGGATACCCAGCCTCTGTGTGGATTCCTGGCCTCAGTGTAGGCTCCCAGCCTCAGTATGGATTTCTCGCATCAGTTTGGACTCCCAGCCTCAGTATGGTTTCCCGGCCTCATTGTGCATTCCCGCCTCAGTGTGGGCTCCCAGCCTCAGTGTGCATTCCCGCCTCAGTGTGGGCTCCCAGCCTCAGTGTGGATTTCCCGCCTCAGTGTGGATTTCCCGCCTCAGTGTGGATTCCCGGCCTCAGAGCTGTCTCCAAGCCTGAACAGCCTTGCGGTGAGGCCTAGCATGGTCTGGTTTTGGAAGGATAGTTATTCTGAGCTTTATATTTCTTCATTTTTCTAATTTAGTCCTACGATTTTAGAATTTTGTGTGTAAGATGGCATGAAGGTCTGTAATGCTGGGCTTTTATTTCTTTATTTTTCTAATTTATTTCCTGAGAACTTGTACTGAAGAATCTGTACCTTTGTACCTAAGATGACGCTGTAGGTAGTGACTTGTAATCTTTTCATGTGAGTATATGTGACAATAAAGTGAATTTGAATTCATTCACCCAGCATTTTGTGAGAGTAATCATGTTACTCTCCTTCCGTTAAATAGCATTCCAGTAACGCTGTGCTATTTTTTAGAACAGCTGAAAATATGTTTATCCCAAGATATATCATTTGAAATAAAAGTGCCTAGACCACTCTGCATGAGTAACCATACAGAACCATGAGCTAGCTTCACTGATGTCTAGAAGTCAGTTTCTTACTAAAATATGCATTTTTTTAATGCATAGTTTTTAAAACTAGTGCCATTGGACTTGTGAGGAAGCTTAGAAGAATGATAGGCATTGGATTTACTCAGCGCAAGTAGATGGCAAGATTTGAAAAGACTCTTTAAAACCTACTCCCAAACAAAGCTTTTGATCACTTGTATCTTGATTGGCTCAGTGTCAGTTTTTAACTGATAATGGTCCTATGAAGTGAATCAGGAAGTTTTACTCCATTAACGATGTTGTACAAAGGGAGGTTGTTTTGTTGTTGATGCATCCTAAAAAAAATTGAAAGCTCATACATCATTGCACTCGGAGGAAGCCCCAGAGGAGGTTTGTGGGTTGATATCCTCTCCAGTGAACAGCAATTAGTGCACAGAATTTACAGTCAGTTTTTATGGTATATGTTACTTTGCCTTCTGTTCAAACCGTAGCTGCAACTTAGCAGAAAGAATTTCAATGTGGCTTCAAGGAATACTGTTAAAAGTGTGCCCTGGAACCTGCCCATTGTGTCACTGGGAGTGTGTGACAGGTATTTGTTCCATTTTCCATCCACCCATCATTTTGGTTCCATTGTTCTCTCACAACCTGGCAAATGTTACTGCTTGTTATTGGCATCTAGCTAGCAGAGGGCAGATGGCCAAAGGGCAAAGGTTAATGAGGGCCGCGATTTGAATCACTTTGCTTGGGCACAGGAGAAACTAGGATCAGGAGTGATCATGGCTGATCCTTGACCTCACTACCTTATTCCCACTTCTCTCCATACCTGATGACACCTTTAAAATCTAAAAAAAAACTATATTTCTTGAATATATTCAGTGATCACCTCTACAACCTTCTGTGGTAGAGAATTCCACAGGTTCACTACCTTGGAGAAAAGATATTTTTCTCTCATCTCATTCCTAAATGAGGCCTATACTGAGACTGTGACACCTGCTTCTCAACTCTACAATCAGGGGAAACATCCTCCCGACATGTAGTCTGTACAGTCCTGTAGAATTTCATACTTTTCAATCAGATCCTTTTCATTTTTCGAAACTTGAGTGAATACAGGCCCAGTTGAACTAATCTTCCCTCACAGGACAATCCTGCCATTCCCAGCATTAGTCTATTACACCTCCCTCTCTGGCAAGTGTATCCTATTTAGATTGGGAGACCAAATCTGTACCCAGTACTCTAGGTGTGGTCTTGTATAACTTCAGTTGATTGTTGACAATCAAGCGGTACTTTATCTCCACCGAAGGATATTATAAATCCTCTTCTAAAGTTCATATGTGGCACAGAACAGCAAACATGCTTCCTCCCCTCCCTATGGTGAATGTGTGAAGACATTTTCCAGTGAAGTGTTTCAGGAACAAAGTTCCTTCTTTATCTTCCAGTTGTGTGATATTTTTAATCAAGATGTTGCCAGGGTTGGAGGATTTGAGCCAAAGGGAGAGACTGAAGAGGCTGGGGCATCGGAGGCTGAGGGGTGACCTTATAGGGGTTTATAAAATCATGAGGGATAGGATAAATAAATAAGTTCTTTTTCCCTGAGGTGCGGGAATCCAGAACTAGAGGGCATAGGTTTAAGGAGAGAGGGGAAAGATATAAAAGAAACCTAAGGGGCAACGTTTTCACGCAGAGGGTGGAATGAGCTGCCAGAGGAAGTAGTGGAGGCTGGTACAATTGCAACATTTAAGAGGCGTCTGAATGGGTATATGAATAGGAAGAGTTTCGAGGAATGTGGGCTAAATGCTGGCATGTGGGACTAGATTAGGTTGAGATGTCTGCTCGGCATGGGATGAGTTGGAGCGAAGGGTCTGTTTCCGTGCTGTATATATCTATATCTCTAATCTGTTGAGACATGGGTTTTTTTTGGGGGGTTGACAGGTGAGACTTGAACCTGGACTTTCCTACTTTCTTCCAATCAGAACCTTTGGTCAGTGACCCTTGCTGCAAATACCTGAAAGACGTTTTAAGATGGCGCTGGGAGGGTGATACTATACAGCGCTTTTCACTGTAGTTAATAACAAAATGCTCGTGACAATAAATAAATAAATCAAATCAAACATTATTAATGGACCGTCCAGTACTAGGTGGCAGTAGTGAGGGAGGACACTGAGTAGGGTATGGATCTTTGTTAGAGAGAGGTCCATGGTGAGAGGGAAACAGTGCTACAGATGGACAGAAAAATGGTTTCCTCAGTGAACTGTGGCTTAATCAAATGTAAATCTGTGGTTACCCAACAATAAAGGGAAAAACATAGCAGTATAACCGGGAAATGTCACATACTGGCCTGGCTTATCTTAAATGCCTGATAATAGAACTCCACTATGGGTAGTCAGCTACCACGAGGATCATTCTCAGGCCTGAGCTGTTCACAACCTAGAGCCATGATTTGGATTCGGGGCCAAATGAAATATTTCCATGTTTGCAGAAGATAAAAACTCTGTGGGAATCTACCAAAGTAAGACAAAACTGGAATATGCATCATAAATTGTGGCTTTTCCATGAATGAAGGGTTACTGCAAGTTTTCAACTGTGAATGAGATATGACAATATGACAGTCTCGATCATGGAGAACGGCCAGCTGTCCATTCTGTCTGAAACGGTTTGACTTTTGACACTGCACTATGGAAATGCAGGGCCTACAGGTAAAGGCTTTTTCATTTCATAAGGATTCAGCAGACATTCTATAGCACTATTCTTTGAGTCCCACTCGGTCTGTCTGGAGGAACCCCTCTCACTCTTTCCACAGAATAGAACCCCTCTCACTGCTTTCCCCTGGAATGGTGAATGATAGTTCCTACAGCCAAATAAATCCTTAAATCAGAGGAGCTCACACAATTGAGCAGCCATTACAGCCTTTTCTGAGGAAGGGTCCCTGATTTAACTCTGATTTCTCTTCACAAATGCTACCAGACCTGCTGAGCTTTTCCAGCACTATCTGTTTTTGTTTCTGATTTACAACCTCTACAATTCTTTCAGGGTTTTTCTTTTAGCCATTACAGCCTGTTGTTTGTCAGTGCAAACGTTTAATTTTTGGTCAAACATATGTGTATTAATTGAATAAATTCAGTTACATCTTTTGAAATGTGTATTGTAGAAGTTAAAAACCCTTTTGTTTTTATTAGCTGTGATTTAAACAATCACACCACCACAATTCAATCGATGTTAAACTGGCAGAAATAAACCTCATTGGGAAAGGAAGGCTTCAAGGAGATTTAAGCAGGCTGTGTATATGGGCAGGAGCACAACAAATGGAATATAACTTTGATAAGTGTGAAGTGATCCACTTTGATTCAACAGAGGTACGTAGGACAGCAAAGTTTTTATTTACCAGCACCTGTGGGACCAGGAGCATGTCAGTTAATTAAATATTCCAGTTGATCAAATGGTCAACACAATCAATGTAAAAACACACATTAAGTTACAGAAACATAATACAGGAGTATACACATCACTGTTTACAGCATTAAGTGAGGTCATGTTGCGGCTGTACAGGACATTGATTAGGCCAAGGTTGGAATATTGTGTGCAATTCTGGTCTCCTTCCTATCAGAAAGATGTTATGAAGCTGGCAGAGGAAGTGGTGGAGGCTGGTACAATTGCAACATTTAAGAGGCATTTGGATGGGCATATGAATAGGAAGGGTTTGGAGGGATGTGGGCCAGGTGCTGGCAGGTGGGACTAGATTGGGTTGGGATATCTGGTCGGCATGGACAGATTGGACCGAACGGTCTGTGTCCATGCTGTACATCTCTATGACTCTGTGACTCTATTAGCACTTAAATAAAATTAACTGGCAGAGAGTCTTCTCACTCAAGTGATTACTCGTACATTGTGCTATTTGAACAGAAATTGACTTGAAATTGAATCAATTGTTAATATTTCATGTGGCCATTCAATTGAACCACAAGTTTGTTGCATTGAAGCAAATAAATTTTTAAAAAGCTGTAATAATTGGACAGAATAATAGTTATTTAAGGTGTATAATCTTTGCTGGTTTATTGAGCGTGCTAGGTCATAGGGTGCCAATTAAAACAAAGTTTGCTGTTTTACTTAACTGATGAGAGATTAGGAAGTTTTGATATCCACAGGGATCTAGATGTCCTTGTTCATAAGTAACTGACAGTGCAGGCACAGCAAGAGGCAAATGGTCTGTTAGCCTTTGTGGGAAGGGGGTTTGAGTACGGGAATAAAGACACCAATTGCATAACACTTGTGAGACCACATCTGGAGTAAAGTGTGCAGGTCTGGCTCTCTTGCCAAGGAAGGAGGCAGTGATTCAGAGATCCACCAGACGGATTTCCCGAATGGAAGGATTGTCCCATGGGAAGACTGGGTCTGTATCCCTCAGAGCTTAGCAAAATAAGAGTTGCTCCCGAACTTATGACATTCTCAAAGGGATAGACCAGGTAGGCACAGAAAGGATGTTTTCTCTGACTGTGAAGCCTACAGCCAGGGGCACCATCTCAGAGCAAAGGGTAAACCACTTTGGATTGAGATGAAGAGGAACTTCTTCACTCCAGGGTGGGGTGGGGGGAGTGAATCTTTGGAATTCTCTCCCCAGAGTCTGTGGAAGCTCAGTCATCGAGTATGTTCCTGATGGAAATTGATAGATTTCGAGTTAATATTGACATCAAGAGATAGAGGGATAACATGGGAATAAGGGAGATGATTGGACATGATCCGGAATGGAGGAGCAGGCTCAAGAGGCAGAATGGCCTCATCCTGTTCCTACGTTCCTTCATTCCTAAACACACCAAGGGAATGTCAGAATCACAGAGTTGTGGTTACGTCATGATCAACCGTGTCCCCCTTAGCCTGAGTCTGGATTCAATTATAGAGTTGTTGGCAGTAACTCTTATTTTGAATATTTTATGAAATATTTTATAAGTGCATTTATGATGCTTACAATCAGTGAAAAATATTAAAGAAAGTAAGAATTCATAAAGAAGTTGCCCGAGAGCAATATTTGTCGATGCAGGGAAAACACTGAAATGCATTCCAAAATGGTGGATGCTCTGTGGTATTTCCGGTGTGTATGAGTGTCAGTCAGTCTCTCTGTGTAAGTGTGTATGAGTATCAGTCAGTCTCTCTGTGTAAGTGTGTTTGTGTCTGTGTCTCTATGTGGGTCTGTGTGTGCATATTTGCATACCTCTGCATGTATCTGTAGTTACATGTATGTGCACATGTGCAAATATGTGTCTGTGCATCTATATGTATCTTTGTGTGTCTGTGTGTGTGTGCATATGTATCAGTGTGTATGGATATGTCTCTATGTGTATCAGTGTGTATGGATATGTCTCTATGTGTATCAGTGTGTATGTGTCTAAGTATGAGTGTGTTTGCATGCTTCATGTGTATGGATGTGTCTATATATGTGTGTGCCTGTGTGTGTCAATGTGCACATGTTTATGTATGGATGTATCTGTATGTACATGTGTATGTGTGCATGGATATGCCTCTGCATGTGAGTGTTTGTGTATGTCAGTTCGTGTCTGTGTCCTTGCATGTATGTAAATGCTGTGCCAATGGATATTAGCAACATGTGGCTGGAGATCCATCCCAGCATCCTTCCTCTGTGTTTTGGGAGCTTGTTTGGTTTTTAATGACAAGCTCTTGCGTAGCTCCTCCAAGTCTTCATCCTGTGAAGTTTATAGCTCCAGCGTTTTCTGTCATGTTAATTTTTTTTCTCCCACTCCAATTGAAGACACATGATGTTTCCCCACAGACTTGGCAGCCAACAGACCCAAAGTGAAAGACCTAACTTCCTTAGTGAGTTTTGAGAAGATTTGTAACTCCCTTGCTGAAGCTTAAACAATGAAAGTGCTTTTGAATGTTTACCCTGGGATCTCTCCGTCAAGATTGAAATGGGAGCTGGCATTCTTGTATGCTGTGTGCCTGACCCTTACCTAGCCCATCCCCTGAGGGACTGGGGTGTTAACAGTTTTGTCCCTAATTCCATCCCTTTAGCTGCTTTGATCCAGAGATGTTCAAGAAACAAAAACATTGTGTGATGTGTGGGAAGCTAAGAAAAGCAGGAATGAGAGAAACAGCCTGAGCTTGATGGCTTCCCGAGACCTAAAGAAGATGATGAGCATAAATGGTGCCTCACAGCGTCAGGGACACAGGTTCAGTTCCAAGCTCAGGCGACAGGAGTTTGCACGTTCTCCCTGTGTCTGTGTGGGTATCCTTCCACAGACCAAAGATGTGCAGGCCAGGTGGTTGGCCTATTATAACTTGTGTTCAGGGATGTCAAGGCTAGGTGGATTAGTCATGGGAAATGCAGGTTTTTTTTAAAGAAATCGTAGAATCCCTGTAGTGTGGAAATAGGTCTTTCAGCCCAACAGGTCCACACCGACCCTCCGAAGAGTAACCCACCCAGATCCTCTCCCTTACACTCGACATTTACCCCTGACTAATGCACCTAACCTACACATCCCTGAACAGTATGGGCAACTTAGAATGCCCAATTCACCTTCCCTGTACATTTTTTGGACTGTGGGAGGAAACCGGAGCACCCAGAGGAAACCCACGCAGACACGAGGAGAATGTGCAAACTCCCACACAGACAGTCGCCCAAGGCTGAAATGGAACCCAGGTCCTTGGTGCTGTGAGGCAGCAGTGCTAAGCACTGAGCCACCGTGCCGCACTGTGCATATGTTAAAGGGATAGGGTGAGATGGCATGGCTCTGGGTGGGATAGTATTCGGAGGAGCGGTCTGCACTCGATGAGCCAAATGGCCTACTTTCACACTGTAGGGGTTCTATGATTCTATGAAATTGTAAGAAAAAGCTGAAAGAACTGTGGATGCTGGAAATCAGAAGCAAAAACAGAAATTGCTGGAAAAGCTAAGCAGGTCTGGCAGCATCTGTGGAAAGAAATCCGAGTTAACCTTTCAGGTCCAGAAACCCTTTTTCAGAACCCGTCCGCTGCCTTCAGAGTTCCAAGGAAGAGTCACTCAATCTGAAATGTTAACTCCGATTTCTCTCCATAAAGTGTCAGCTTGCCTACAACCAGTCTCACTATCACCAGGTTCGCCCCATTGGCTAACACTTCTGAGACCAAGTATTTTAAATGCGAGTCCCACTCCAGTATCAGAAGCACATATCAACAGGCTGACACTCACTGGGCAGTGCTGAGGGAGTGCTGCACTGTCTGAAGTACTGGCTGTGTCTAGTGTAGTGTCAAGATTAGAGTGGTGCTGGAAAAGACAACAGGTCAGGCAGCATCCGAAGAGCAGGAAAATCGACATTTCGGGCAAAAGCCTTTCATCGGGACTTTTGCCCGAAACATCGATTCTCCTGCTCCTCGGATGCTGCCTGGCCTGCTGTGCTTTTCCAGCACCACTCTAATCTTGACTCTAATCTCCAGCATCTGCAATACCCACTTCCGCCTAGTGTGTCTCGTGTAGTGTCTTTCAGGTAGGGTTAGGATTAGGGAAAAATCCCACAAGACTCTTTCAAAGCAACACAGGGATCTTATTCTATCCCTCCACCAGTCCAATTTAAAACAAATCTGGTCATTATCATATTGCATGTGGTGGTTTTTGCTGAGCTGGTTGGTGTCCTATTTTCCACAACATAATATAGTAACTACTTTTTCAAAATTTGGAGGAGCCGCTGATGGACTGGGGTGGACAAAGTTAAAAATCCCACAACTCCAGGTTATAGTCCAACAGATTGACTTGGAAGCACTAGCTTTCGGAGCGACGCTCCTTCATCAGGTGGTTGTGATGATTTTTAAATAAACCTGTTGGACTATAACCTGGTGTTGGGTGATTTTTTTAACTTTTTATTTTTTCAAAGTACTTCAATGGCTGTAAAACCCTTTGAGACATCTTGGGAATTTGCAAGGCGCCAGACAGATGCACCACCTTCTTAAGACTATGAGGAAAATAAACACCAACCTTTCCTGCAACATTCAAATCCTGAGAGCAAATTGTCAATGACCAGGCATCATTGCATTCCGATTCATTTTGTCTGCTAATGGGAGTGCCAATATAAACCAAGTGTATTCACTTATTTTATAATACATTAACAAGATTCGCGTTGCACTAGATACCCAGTGCATAGCAGGACGTGTGATTGTTCTTGCAGTCAGGGAACGCTCAGTGGATAAATAGTGTTGCAGACTCTGCTGGGTTAGTTGATCTGATTTGTACTGGCAATTTGGAAGCTACAGTTGGTTTCAGCATCTCTAGGCTAGTGATAAGGAAAAGGTATCCACTCTCAATGACCAGTAACCCTAAAGAATGGAGTGGTGACTCAGTCATTAGCACTGCTACCTCCCAGTGCCAGGTTCAGTTCCACCCTCAGATGACTTTTTGTTTTGCACATTCTCCCCGTGTCTGTGTGGGTTGCCTCCAGGTGCTCCGGTTCCTCCCACAGTCCAAAGGTGTACAGGTCAGGTGAATTGGTCATGCTAAATTGACAATAGTGTCCAGAGATGTACATGCTAGATGGATTGGCCATGGGAAATTCAGGGTTACAGGGATAAGGTAGCGGGGTGTGTCTGGATGGGATGTTCGGTGGGTTAGTGTGGACTCAGTGGGCCGAATGGCCTGCTTCCACACTGTAGGGATTCTGCGATTGAACGTTATCAAGATGGAGTCTGATATAATTCTTAGGGCTAAGGTGATCAAAAGGTATGGGAGAAAGTTGGAGAAGGATATTAAGTTGGATGATCGGCCATGATCTTGAATGGCAGAGCAGATGTGATGGGCTGAATGGCCCAGTTCTGCTCCTGTTTCTATGTTATTGCAGCTGGAGTTTATTGTCAGTGATTGTGCCCAGTTGGTTCCCTCGGCAAAACCTTGAGTTCAGTGAATATGTAGGAAACCAGAGAACTGACAGACAAACAATAAAGACTGTACTTTAATTCTTTGTCCTAAGTTTCCATTGAAAATCCATTTGACTCTGGAATTCTTTTTCAACACAAGACAAGTAAGTAGCTGGGAATAAAAATAAAAGCACAAAAACCGTGAAAGCGAATTGCCTGAGATAAATTGACTTTCTTTTAAGAAGACAGCAAATACCACTAACAATGGGTCTGAGCAACTCACTGTCCAACACTCTCGGGGCATTCTTCATTCAGATCTGACTGATGGACAGATCCTACTGGCAATGTATCTGCTTAACTGGTGCGTAGTATTTCCTACTCTGCACTCCACTCTCTTTAGCTAACACTTCCTTGAAAATGGACGATTTATGTTTCTGTCTCCAAAGCCAACATTTGGTTTTAAAAACATGACTCCTTTTACAATGGAACAGTATCTCAAGATACTCTCTGGCCTGTCTTGTCAAGTTTTATTAGACTGCATTTAATCATGTCTATGTATGGAGTTATAGCTTGAAGCTCACTTTATTCAGGACTGGAAGAAACTGCGCTTTTGTGAGTGTCATTTATCTGTATTGCCTTGGAATGAAAGAGAGGAAGAATCTATGTTTATATAGCACCTGGCATGACCGCAGGGCATCCTGAAATATTTTGTAGCCACTGCAGTGCTTTTGGATGGGTGGTCGCTGTTGTAATGTCAGGAAGGCAGCAACCATTTTGCTCAAAGTAAGCTCCCACAGACAGCAACGTGTTAATGAGTACATTATCTGTTTTTCAGTGTTGTAGCTGAGGGATATATCTTTGCATATCGAATAGTGACTGCAGCCCAAGTCACAGTTTTCTATGGACAGTATCACTGACTGTGCGGCACCTCCCCCAGTACTGCACCAGCCTAGACTATGTGCTGTTGAGTGGGAGTGCGGTGCTTGATCACAGTCCATACAACGTTAGGAACATACATCTCCCAATTGATCCCCTCGACAAGATCTTGAGTTCAGTGAATATGTAGGAAACCAGGGATTTGACAGACAAACAATAAAGACTGTACTTTAATTCTTTGTCCTAAGGTTCCATTGAAAATCCATTTGACTCTGGAATTCTTTTTCAACACAAGACAAGTAAGTAGCTGGGAATAAAAATAAAAGCACAAAAACCGTGAAAGCGAATTGCCAGAGATAAATTGACTTTCTTTTAAGAAGACAGCAAATACCACTAACAATGGGTCTGAGCAACTCACTGTCCAACACTCTCGGGGCATTCTTCATTCAGATCTGACTGATGGACAGATCCTACTGGCAATGTATCTGCTTAACTGGTGCGTAATATTTCCTACTCTGCACTCCACTCTCTTTAGCTAACACTTCCTTGAAAATGGACGATTTATGTTTCTGTCTCCAAAGCCAACATTTGGTTTTAAAAACATGACTCCTTTTACAATGGAACAGTATCTCAAGATACTCTCTGGCCTGTCTTGTCAAGTTTTATTAGACTGCATTTAATCATGTCTATGTATGGAGTTATAGCTTGAAGCTCACTTTATTCAGGACTGGAAGAAACTGCGCTTTTGTGAGTGTCATTTATCTGTATTGCCTTGGAATGAAAGAGAGGAAGAATCTATGTTTATATAGCACCTGGCATGACCGCAGGGCATCCTGAAATATTTTGTAGCCACTGCAGTGCTTTTGGATGGGTGGTCGCTGTTGTAATGTCAGGAAGGCAGCAACCATTTTGCTCAAAGTAAGCTCCCACAGACAGCAACGTGTTAATGAGTACATTATCTGTTTTTCAGTGTTGTAGCTGAGGGATATATCTTTGCATATCGAATAGTGACTGCAGCCCAAGTCACAGTTTTCTATGGACAGTATCACTGACTGTGCGGCACCTCCCCCAGTACTGCACCAGCCTAGACTATGTGCTGTTGAGTGGGAGTGCGGTGCTTGATCACAGTCCATACAACGTTAGGAACATACATCTCCCAATTGATCCCCTCAACAAGATCTTGAGTTCAGTGAATATGTCGGAAACCAGGGAACTGACAGACAAACAATAAAGACTGTACTTTAATTCTTTGTCCTAAGGTTCCATTGAAAATCCATTTGACTCTGGAATTCTTTTTCAACACAAGACAAGTAAGTAGCTGGGAATAAAAATAAAAGCATAAAAACCGTGAAAGCGAATTGTCAGAGATAAATTGACTTTCTTTTAAGAAGACAGCAAATACCATTAATGATGTGTGAGTAGCCCTGCATTACAGGCACCCCATTGACCTGTCCTGGTCGTTACAATATTTTTCAAGTAGTTACCCTGGCGATAAGATAGATCGGTAGTTTTGTGGTGGCAGGATTTGCATGGTGTCATCAGGAATTACCTCAAAAGCCGTTCTCTTCCTCCCTACATCTGCCTGTAAGCTCAAATCAACCCTCACTGTGCCATCTCTTCACTTAATTAAATCTTGTTTTGTTCCCAAAATTACAGAGCTCCTCACCTCATCCAGTCACCCCTGCCTCCTCCCACCTGCAGGCTTTAAATACTTGTGTTTGGTTTTCACCGACAAATATATTTGGATTCACCTCACCATCCCTCTGAACTCTCATTCTCCATCTCTCACCCATAATAAAACACATTGTGACCAGAACTCTGTTACACTACAGTTGCAGTCATGAACTTAACCCCAGGCAAATCTGTCAATCTGAATGGGTGCAGGATGGCTCAGTGGTTAGCACTGCTGCCTCACAGCACCAGCGACCCAGGTTCAATGCCACCCTTGGGCGACTGTCAGTGTGAAGTTTGCACATTCTCCCCGTGTCTGTATGGGTTTCCTCCAGGTGCTCCATGTCCTCCCAATATCCAGTGATGTGCCAGTTAGGTAGAATGGCCATGCTAAATTGCCTGCAGTGTCCAGGCGCGGCCAGGCTAGATTGGTTAGCCATGAGACATGCAGGGATCAGTTTGATTTGAGCTGGGTGCTCTTTGGAAGGTTGGTGCAGATGCAATGGGTCAAATGGCCTGCTTCCACACTGTAGGGATTCTATGATAGAGACACAGTTTGTATGTTATCAATAGGAGAGGCAGTGCTGTAGTGGTAATGTCACTGGTAATAATTCAGAATCTCAGGTTAGTGTTCTGCGGACCTGGGTTCAAATCTCAGCATGAAATTTGATGTCAGTTAACAAATCTCAAATAGAAAGCTAATCCCTGGTCTACAAATCTCACCGCAGTAATTGGGCCTCTGAAATTTCATTTCAGTTAGGTTTGCAAAAGGACGATCTTCAATCTTTATATGCACGTAACGTCTGTGCACCTCAGAGATCGGAAATTTTAAAAAACACAGAAACTGTGGAGAAACCCAGCAGGTCGGTCAGTATCTGTGTAGAGGGGAACAGAGTCAACACTTCGAGTCTGATGTGAGACTTCTTTGCAATACAACACAGAACAATACAGCACAGGAACAGGCCCTTCGGCCCTCAAGTCTGCACTGACACAGTTTGCCCTTCCATACTAAAACTGTCTTCACTTACAGGATCCATATCCCTCTTATCCCTTCTTATTCATGTATCTGTCCAGGTATTTCTTGAATGCTGCTATTGTATCTGCTTCCACCACCTCCTCTGGGAGCGCGTTCCAGGCGATCACCACCCTTTGTGTGAAAAACTTACCTCGCACATCTCTTTTAAGCCCCGTTTCCCCCCCCCCCCCCTTGCACCTTGAACCCATGCCCACTAGTAAGTCTACCCTGGGAAAAAAGCCTCTTCCTTTCCACTCTATCCATGCCATTCACAATCTGATAAACTTGTATCAGATGGACCCCTCCCAACCTCTTGTGTTCCAGTGAAAACAAACCCAGTCTAACCAACCTTTCTTCACAGCTAAAATCCCCAGGCCAGGCAACATCCTGGCAAATGGGTAGAAATATAATGGTTTTGTACTGTTGAGAAGGGGGGGTGAAGGGTCATGAGAATGAAAAGGAAGGTCAAAGGAAGATGAAAAGACGAGAGAGAGTAAATAACAAAGATGTTGTAGAGCAAAAGGCAAACAGACTGGGATGGTTGTAATAACGAAACAAAGCATTGATGTAGAGGGAATATTAATATCAGAGTAAAATGTAGCTCTCTCTGAAAACAAAGGTATTAATATTAGATATAGACTGGCACTTGGCAGAGTAAGATGAATTGAAATCGAGGACAGAGATCATGAACTTGATGTTGATTCCAGAAGATGGTAAAGTACTCAGTTGGATGATGAGGTGCTGTTTGAACAGCTTGCATTGGGTTCCCCGAGGTACTATCATAGACTGAGGATAGAAATTGAGAACGAGAGCAAGGTGTGCAGTTAAAACGGCAAGTGTGGACTGAGTGTATGTGTTCTGCAGGCACCCAGTCTGTGTTTGATCTCTGTCAAGTTTAGAGTGGTGCTGGAAAAGCACAGCAGGTCAGGCAGCATCCCGAGGAGCAGGAAAATCGACGTTTCAGGCAAAACGAATCTGATGAAGGGCTTTTGCCCAAAACGTCGATTTTCCTGTTCCTCAGATGCTGCCTGATTTCCTGTGCTTTTCCAGCACCACTCTAATCTTGACTCTGATCTTCATCATCTGCAGTCCTCATTTTCGTCTGTGTTTGATCTCTCCTGTGTAGAGGGGACCATGTTGTGTTTGAGGACCAACCAGGCATTGATTGTTCCCTCAATCCACCCATCTCTTGTGTGAACCTCCATCATAAAGCCGACTGAGTCCGATTGGTGTGATAGCACTTCAGAGGTCATTAGAATCCCTTTTGGCCCAACAAGTCCATACTGACCCTCCAATAAGTAACCTACCCAGACCCATTCCCCTACCCTATTACTCTACATTTATCCCTGACTTATGCACCTAATCTGAAGGCTATGGGCAATACACCTAACCTGCACATCTTTGTATTGTGGGAGGAAACCCAAGCAGACACAGGGAGATTGTACAGACTCCACATACACATAGTCACCCGAGGCTGGAATTGAACCTGGCTCCCTAGTGCTGTAAGGCAGCAGTGCTAACCATTGAGCCACCATGCTGCCCAACTCCAGACCATGACTGAGTACTTGTTGCTCAGCTCTATGTGGCTTCCCTGCTCTTCAATCTTCCTTTAAAACACATGCTCAACGAGAACAGCCTTTGGGTCAAGACTCCTCATCTGGTTCATTCCCCTTTGTAAAGTGCCTTGAAATATTTCATACGTTAGTGATAATTGTCCTTCCTTGTGCAAGAATAACTGAGGGAAATGAATGTGAGCGATCTCAAGCCAGCTGATCCCACAAGACACATATTGCCTCAATTCAGCAACAACTTGTCCCCGAGTTACTCATGTAGCCAGTGGCTGCGAAGATATTAGAATTATTAAATAGATGGAGTACAAGTTGTTCATCTCCGATCAGAGTCATTCCCAACATGAGGAGCAACATGCCATTTATGCCTTAATCGAAACTGTGAGGGATTGGCAGATAGAGTCACTCAGTATGGAAACAGACCCTTCGGTCCAACCAGTACATGCCAACCATAATCCCAAACTAAACTAGTCCCTCTGCCTACGCTCCATATTCCTCCAAACATTTCTTATTCATGCACTTATCAAAGTATCTTTTCATTGTTGTAACTGTACCCATATCATCACTTTCTCAAGACGTTCAATTCCACCCTCTGTATAAAATAATTGCCTCTCATGTCTTTTTAAAGTCTCTCCCCTCTCACCTTAAAAATATGTCCCCTAGTCTTGAAATCCCCCAACCTAGGGAAACGACACCCAGCATTAACCTTATCTATATCCGGCATGACTTTATAAACCTCTATAAGGTCACCTCTCAACCTCCAACGCTCCAGTGAAAAAAGTCCCGGCCTATCCATCCTTTCTACCTGGCAACATGCTGGTAAATCTCTTCTGAACCCTTTCCAGCTTAATAATATCCTTTCTACAACTGGGCGACCTGAGCAGATGCTGAGAGATGGTACCTCTTGGTGAAGAGGTCACAATCTCACGATACGAAGGACTGAGGTGAGGTCAGGCAGAGGATTGTGAATCTTTGAAAGTCTGCACTTCAGGGGGCTGCAGCTGCTCAGTCAATGAGTGAAATATCAATGCCTTGTGATGGGCACAAAGAGACTCAAAGACTGAAGGAGATGGGAGGGAGGAGAAGTTGATGTTAATATCCCAGTCATTGTTGTTTTGAATGGTAGAGCAGGCTAGATAAGCTGTCTGACACATTCTTGCATTGCTGTGTGGTAATGTACCTGACCTATGAGTGCTGGCATTGAGCAAGGACAAAACAATGTCCCATTCTCAACTTTGACATCCCTCAACTCAACCAGGTGAAGAAAAGGCAAGGAAAATGGACATTTGGCAGATCTGGAGGCCAGGGGAGTCTGGGAAACTCGTCAGAATGCTGAATAAATGGTTGGAATTGCTTGTAAAATGGGAGTGAGAGGGTACTGTCAGTAAAACATCCATTAGCCAGACGATGACTGAACTGCTCTCGCTGTTCTTTATTAGGGGAGCAGTCATGCATTAACTGGGATGTCCCAATCCTCCTCCTCATGGTATGGAATAATTAGGAAAGAATGTTCCTCCTGATGCGGGTTTGGCGGGGCATATGATATCCTTGTTTTATTGTCTGTGGAGCGAGGCCAGGCTCTATGGCTAGTAGATTGGTTAGCCCTTCACCCAAACAGAAGAAAGCCCTGGATTACACGAGCAGAGTGGGTCCATGGTTGTGCACAGCGCCACTTCTGAGCTGGTGCCAAGACTCTAACCTTTCAGTCTGTTAGGCTTTATTTTTCAAGCAGCGGTAGCATAAACTTGGTGACTGCCTGGCTGAGTAATCGCAGACCTCTGTTTAAAGTACAGTCACACGGGAAAGTGTTCTGCAGAATGCCAGAGCCCATGGCTGGAGGAGGAATTAACCCCTGAGATATTCAATTCCTTTTGCAAAGCAGACACTGTTCACCTACTCGTTCTGACAATAGTTTTTACCTTCTCCTTCCCAAAGGAGGCCCTTCTGCTAAAGTGTATGTTTTAGACAATTTCTACACAGGAGGTGACATTCCATTCAACGCCAATCACATCTTCAAATCCACAATTCCAAATACTAATTTCTTAACCATTCATAGATCCACTCAACTTGTCAGTGTAAATATCACACTCAAAACTCTTCAGACAGTCAGGAGCTGTCTTACTACTGCTTAATAAAATAGTATCCTTCCAAATAATTTAACTTTTTGTGTGTACTTCCCGTAAGTGTATACTTCTGAAAATGTAAATGGATGAAGTTGATGAAAATTATAGGGTTGAAAACAGAGTGCAGACCCACCTTCAAATCATCCTCTCACAGAAACATCCCACAGTGCTAATTACTTCTAAAGTGCAGTGTATGTTGTGTTGGCAAATTCAGCGCCTGACTTCAAAGGGAAAAAGAAAGGCCTTACATTTGTATGTTGTCTCTCCTGATTATTTTCAGGAGGGCAGTTGCTTACGTAATGTAGGAAAAAGCAGGCAATGTGCGTACAGCAAGATCCCACAAAGAGCTACGGAGGGGGAGGAATGGTCTGTTTTTATCATTTGAAGAATAGCTGTTCAGCACCCAGAATTCACCCGATCCTCTTTCGATAGTCAGGGAATCTATAATCTTTTCATTTGTTCCCAGGACGTGGGTGTCACTGGCCGGGCCAACATTTATGTCTGTCTTGAATTGCCCAGAGGGTATTTAAGAGCCTGTGGGTTGACTGACCAGGCTCTTTCCTCAGGGAGTTAGCTGGGGCCTACGGTTATCATCTCCAACCCAAAGGATGGCCACTCCGATAGTGCAGCAGTCCCTCAGCACTGTACTCGTGCTGACCAAGTGCACCATTGATCATGTCCAGCTATATCTCGTTTAGCATTCCCAATGTGTTTCTGAAAAAGTGTTCTAAACATGTGAATAACAAAAAAACTTCCTCATTAAAAAAACAGAATAAATTTGAGTTACATTCCTGAGGCGCTGAGTGAGGAGGTGGGTGAGTGAAGGCTTGAGGGAGGTGGTGAGTGAAAGGGTGATTGAGGAATAGTGTGAGGGAGTGAGTGAGGAGGACTTGATTGAGGAGATGAGTGAGGGGGTAAGTAGGGAGGTGTTGAGTGAGGGGATGATTGAGGAATTGTGTGAGGCAGTGAGTGAGGAGGGGTGAGTGGGATATTGAGTAATGTGGTGAATGAAGTGAGTGAATGGGTGGGTGGGGAGGTGAGTGAGGTTGTGTGTAGGAGGGAGTGAGGTTGTGTGTAGGAGGGAGTGAGAGGATTGGAGAGGGAAGCAGTGAGCCGGAGGGAGCGAGAGGGTTCCAGGGTTGGAGGGAGTGAGGGTGTCGGGAGAGGCAGTGACCATGGTGGGGGGGACTTGCTTACAATGGCAAATCCTGAGCAGGAACAATATGGCTCTCAGCACACACAGAGTGACACAGGTCTAGGGCAGCGGGCTATTTGCTCAGCTCAGCTCACCACACCAACCTCCTCATTGGGGTGAGAGGTGAGTAGAGTCAGCGCAGTATCTCTAACCCACATCAGAAGGTGGGTGAGGTCCAATTCAACAAGATACATGAAAACTCAAAGTCGAGAAAACATAGTAAACTAATTAGTAAAATTAAATCACATGGAATCCAGGGACAGCTCGCCAATTCGATACAAAATTAGGTCTGACGGTGGGAGACAGAGTGATGGTGGATGGTACAGACTGGAGGCCTGTAACCAGTGGTGTTCCTGAGGGATCAGTACTGGGTCCACTCTTGTTTGTCATTTGTATTAACAATTTGGATGAGAATATAGGAGGCACGGCTATTAAGTTTGCAGATGACACCAAAATTGTTAGTATAGTTAACAGTGAGGAAGGTTATCTAAGATTACAAAGAGATCTTGATCAGTTGGCTAAATGGGCTGAGGAGTGGCAGATGGAGTTTAATTTGGATAAATGCGAGGTGTTGTATTTTGGTAAAACAAACAAGGCTGGGACAGATACAATTCGTGGTAGAGTCCTGGGTAGGGTTGCAGAACCGAGGAACCTTGGGGTTCAGGTACATAATTCTGTGAAATTTACGTTACAGGAAGACAGGGTGGCTAAGAAAGCATTTAGTCCCCTTGCCTTTGTTGCTCCGATGTTTGATTATAGGAGTTGGGAGGTCATGTTGAGATTGTACTTTGGTGAGGCCTCTTCTGGAGTACTGTATGTAGTTCTGGTCACCCTGCTATAGGAAGGATAGTATTAAATTGGAGATGGTTCAGAAGAGACTTACCAGGATGTTGCCGGGAATGAAGGGTTCAAGATATAAAAGTAAGCTGAATAGGCTGGGACTTGCTTCATTAGAGCGTAGGAGGTTGAGGACTGAGTTCATAAAGGTTTATAAAATCATTAGGAGCATAGATAATGGCAAGGGGTTTTTTCTGTCGAATGGGTGAGTTCAAAAACTAGAGAGCATAGGATGGGGAAAGTTTTAAAAAGGATAATGGGGGCAACACTTTTACACAGTGAGTGGTTCATGTGTGGAATGAACTGCCAGAGGAAATAGTAGATGCAGATACAGATGCAACATTTAAGAGACATTTGGATAAGATAATGAATAGGAAATGTTTGGAGGGATAAAGGCCAAACGCAGGCTTGTTTAGTTTGGGAACTTGGTCGACATAGACCTATTAGACCGAAGGGTCAGTTTCCGTGCTCTATGACTCAATGACGAGTTCAGATGAGGCTCCGCACCCTGAATTATTCCCAGACAAAATGCACCTCACCACAAGAGAGCGCTGCAGGGCATTGAGCAGGATGCTTGTCCACCATTTTGAAATTACAGTCCTGATAGGCTCGAAATAATAATAATCCAACCTCCTCCTGCCTGGCACAGAGCAAGAGTAAAGAAATTTGCTGTCATTGAGCGTTTTTCCTGATGCCAGGATGTCCCAGTGTGACACACTGTTGCAGTAACTGTTGTCATGTAGAAAATGCAGTGGCCAATTTGCACACAGCAAGCTCCCACACAAACAGCTATGCAATATTGACCCCGAGAGTCACCTGTCTTTGTGCTGTTGATTGAGAGGTGAATATTGACCAAGACACCAAGCAGGGGTAATTCCCTAGCTCTTCTTCACAACAGTGCTTCAGGCTCTCCCACATGCACCCGAGCAGGAAGAGAAAGCCTCACTTTAACATCTCTTCCAAAAGTCAGCACCTCTGACAGTGAGGCACCGCCTCAATACTGCAGGCTAACATCAGCTTTGATTTTGTCCCTCAAGTCATGGACGTCCATTTGATCCCATAACATTCCGATTAAAAACAAAGCTCCAGTTGGATGTTACTGTCAGTGGGTAGCTGGTTTGTGAAGCCAACAGCGTGGGTTCAATTCCCACACTGGCTGAAGTTACCATGAAAGTTTCTCCATCTTAAACTCTCCCCTTGCCTGAGACGTGGTGATTAAATCACTCTCTACTGAGAGAGTGGCCCTATGGACAATAGCAACTTTACCTTTTTACTTCTGTTTTATTGTCAGTGCACATTTGTAAGATCGGTCTTTTAAAGGGAAGGAGCTTGGTGGAAGTATCAGGAATAGAACTATTGGTGTTCAGTCTTTGGATGAAGGAACCTGCCATTTGAATGGTTCATCTCTACAGGGTGTAAACTGCATATGGAAGTCTGATTTGAAATGCTATTCCTCCCTCACCAGTGCAGTTATCTCTACACCTTCACCTGGACTGCCTTGGACTCCTCACATTGCCAAGGTGAAACTTTTCACAAGAAAGTGGCACCGTTCAGCCTTCTTTCCCGATATCCAGTGATATCTCTTTTTAACTGAATGGTCAAGGGAGCTGTATTTTATCTTGAATGAGGCAGTTGTACCAGAACCCTGAACGAAAGTGTGCACCTGAGCTTCATCCAGAGGGAATTGCCGCTTTTTACCAGATGGGAGGAACTGTCCTTTTCTGAATTTCAGTATTTCTGTTCCAATTTGACAGGCAGTCAATTTGGAACCCTTACTCCAGTCTGCGCTCCCTTGAAGCAACACCAGCTGATGACGTGGAGTTTATAAAATAAGATGCTGGTCAGAGAGAGGGTGTGTTGGGAGTAATCCAGTTTATCAGGAAAGCTTGCTGACGTCTAGGTCGAGATACAGAAAGCGGCCTTTCTCTCTCAGTACCTCTGTAGCATGCCCTTTGAGTGAACTCTTGCAGTGCAGTTGGACTTTGGTTTGCCATCCTAGGACGTGGAGGTGAAGGAACGACCCATCCTCACTCTTGGGAAGAGCTGGGAGCTTCCCAAATGGAAGGCTGCCCCTCAGTTTGCTCAGGGGCAGTGCCATAGAGTCATGGAGAGCCCTTCAGCCTGACAAATGTACTCTGGTCCAAATGCAAACCACCTAACTATTCCAATCTCATCTTTCAGCGTGTAGCCCCAGAGCCTTCCAGTGTGGCAGCAGCTCTTGCCCGGTTGGTCACACCTTCAGCAGAAGGTTCAGGGCTATGACCCTCTCCAGCATAACATCCAGATGGATATCCCGGGAGAGAACTGCTTTTCCAAGCAAGCACAAAAGCTGCCTGTCAAATGGATGGCAAATGTGCAACCTAAGAGCAGAAGTTGGCCATTTGGCCACTCCAGCCTGTTGCACCATTCAGTAAGATCATGGCTGCTGTGTTTCAAGTGCCACTTATCCCTGATCGATTCTCCTGCCTGACCAGAATCTATCTATCATAAAAATATCCAATAACCCTGACCCCATTGCCTTCTAGGATCCAATGCCATACAACACCCTGAGAGGAAAAAAATTCCTGTCATCTTGGTCTTAAAGGGGTGATCTTTAATGGGAAAACTCAGTCCCCTCCATTTGTTAAGAAGGTGTGTGGTGTGTTGGCTTTCATTCGCAGGGGAAGGGAGTTTAAGAGCTGTGAGGTTATGCTGCAGCTTTATAAAGCCCTGGTTAGACCATGCTTGGAATATTGTGTTCAGTTCTGGTTGCCTCATTATAGGAAGGATGTGGAAATTTTAGAGAGGGTGCAGAGGAAATTTATCAGGATGCTGCCTGGACTGGAGGGCATGTCTTATGAAGAAAGGTTGAGGAAGCTAGGGCTTTCCTCACTGGAGCGAAGAAGGCTGAGAGGTGACTTGATGCACTTTCAACAAACCCAACAGGACTAACAGACATAGAGTTGAGGTTTAAAGACTGTATGATATCTAAGAATAAGATTGCTGTAGAGAGCACACAAAGAGTCACCACGTATTGGCGCCATCTTGAATAGGCTATCCGGAGGCATGGAGACAGACAGGAAGTACACAAGATTCAGAGGGAGTGGAAATGACACTCACGAGAGGGAAACAGTATAGGGCTGAGAAAGAAAGCTCTCCAAAGATTCAGTCACCACAGTGACCTTCTCAAGTGACACAATGAATTAAATTTCAATGATTCAAAAAAATAGCGTCGCGATGGTAAGAAAGATCAAGCAAATTGAAAGGGATAGCAAATTCCTACCAGTAATTTATATTTTATGTGAGAAGTTGCGATTGGAAAGGGAATAGAAGTCACACATTCTACCCATTATCAGGCCCTTGATGTTTGTGTGAGATCAGTCATGAGTTCTATCCATACCCTCCTTCCAACTTAAGTGCACCAATCTTTGCAATAGAAAAACAGTGATTGATGTTGTTAAATTCTCTGCAGTCTACCACAAATGAGGTACATCGATAATAAAACCCTTTCAATGCTGTTGGAAAATGACATGAAGTTTGATGGATCTGCTCTGGTTTCTGGCCACACGGGTGTTTACTTCAACAGCTGTCATTATGGAGTAGCATCGTGACAGTCTCGGCTATCATGCATCCTATGCTGAGTAAAATTTGGAGTTGACTCCCACGGGGAGCTGAATACCATCGTTAGATTGAATGGTAAGTGAATGAGGGAGCAAGGAATGGAAGGAAAAGCTGAAGTAGGGGCAGGAAATTTGTGTCAAACAAGACACCAGTATAAAATGAAAGACATGTTTCTGTGCTGTGAAAGATTTTGATGGGATGCATCAGTGATTCCCTAAGAGTTAGAATTGAACAGCATTGTGCTTTCACCATCCATTACATGTACAACAATAACACCTATACAGCAGTAATTGAACTCATCCTGTGGGCATCACCCTGCATCACAAACTAACCATCCATCTGAGCTAACCATACTTCACTTTTAGTTAATCTAACAGTACTCAAGAACGCATGTTACCTTATTTACTGTGTTAACTTTACAATGCAAAATGTTATTCTGTCTTAGCTCGGATTTCATATCAGTGTCATGATACATAGTTTGCAATGCAGCTTTTGCAGTTCTGATAAAATTACTGAAAGCTTCCTGTGAAATAAGATCACGGTTAGGGTCCAGAATGTGCATTCAGGCTAGTAGTTATAATAAAAATGAACCAAGAGTGAGACTGAATCAGAGATGCCCTCAGGCTGACTAACTCAATCATTCCTAATCCCAATCATTGCTTTTGTTCTGTTTTAATTTCTGCAAATGATGACAGTGCTACACACACACATACACACACAATGCATTTTATCTTAAAAACAATTCCCAGGAAGTCGGCAAGGCTGGCCTTTATCACCCATCCCTAATCGCCCTTGAGAACCCAGCGATGAGCTGCTTTATTGAACTGCTGCACACCACATGCTGAAAGTACAGAGATATTAGGGAGGAATTCAAACCCAGCAATGATGAACCTGCAGCCACCTGGCTCCAAGTTGCGATGGTGATGCTTTCATTTACCACTGCCCTTGATCTTCTGAATTGAACTGGCTTTATTTTCATATTTCAATGGGAACCCATAGTCAGCTGGCCAGAGCCTGTAGCGCAGAATCTAACTGTCTTTGAGGAGAATGCAGGAATCTTGTAAATGTTTTGATTACAAACCTTTCCCAATCCTGAGGTACAATCCACAGCTTATTGTCTTTTTAACTGTCCACAGGTGCTGTGCTGGTCGTTTCCAGCACTTTCAGTTTCTGTTTCAGGTTTCCAACATCTGCAACCTTTAGTTTCTGCTCTGAAGGAAGCACTCTAACCGACAGGAAGGCTTTTTCTGGCATGAGCCTCTCCTCCACTGCACAGTCAAAGGCACCATTTCCTATAGCTGCCACTATTGCCCTTTCTAAGTGAAATTTAACATTTGCGGCATAAAGTGTTGTTTTTGTGTGCGTCCGTGCACACCAGAGAAAGGGGATAGTGAGTGATTTTGTGCCCTGGACATGTAAGCACACACAATCTAATTGAGGAATCACGGCACTCAATTTGCATACACTAAGTTCCCTAAAACAACCGTGAGATGAAGACCTGATACTAATTCTATTTTCCTCGATGTTAGTTGAAAAATTAACATTAACTGAAACATTGAGGAAAATATTATTGTTTTCCTTTAAACCACAATGTTGGATCTTTTATGTCTGCCTGAGAAGGGCAGATGATTCTCAGTTCAACATCTCATCTAACAAACAGCACCGTCTACAGTGCAGCATTCCCTCAGCACTTGACAGGACCCTCAGCCATTGAGGGAATGCTCAGAATACTGAATAACAGGAAGGTTGAAAGCTTCACTGAGATGCGAAGGTCTTAGTAAAAATGAGCTGCGTCAATGTAGGAGAGAGTCATAGAGATGCAGAACATTGGAAAAGGCCCTTCGGTTTGACTTGTCTGTGCGGGCCAGGTATCCTAAATTATTTTAGTCCCATTTGCCAGCATTTGGCTCTTCCTATTCATGTATTCCATCCAGATGCCTTTTAAATGTTGCTTCCACCACCACCTTTAGCAGTTCATTCCACACACGCAGCTTCACTGAGATGCGAAGGTCTTAGTAAAAATGAGCTGCGTCAATGTAGGAGAGAGTCATAGAGATGCAGAACATTGGAAAAGGCCCTTCGGTTTGACTTGTCTGTGCGGGCCAGGTATCCTAAATTATTTTAGTCCCATTTGCCAGCATTTGGCTCTTCCTATTCATGTATTCCATCCAGATGCCTTCTAAATGTTGCTTCCACCACCACCTTTAGCAGTTCATTCCACGCACGCACCACCCTCTGCATGAACAAGTTGCCCCTCAGACCCCTTTTGAATCTTTCCCCTCTCACCTTAAATCTATACCCTATTGTTCTGGACTCCCCTATCCTGGAAAAAAAGACCTTAGCTATTCACCCTATCCATGCCCCTCACGAATTTATAAACCCCTATAACATCACCCCTCGGCCTCCAATACTCCAGTGATAAAAGCCCCAGCCTAATCAGCCTCTCCCAATAGTTCAAACCCTCCAAACCCAGCAACATCTTTGTAAATCATTTCTGAAACCTTCAAGTTTCACAACATCTTTC
Organism: Chiloscyllium plagiosum; assembly: GCF_004010195.1. Taxonomy (NCBI): domain Eukaryota; kingdom Metazoa; phylum Chordata; class Chondrichthyes; order Orectolobiformes; family Hemiscylliidae; genus Chiloscyllium; species Chiloscyllium plagiosum. Next base: position 8,103,060 of record NC_057733.1, read on the forward strand.
CTATAGGAGGGAGACCAGGATGGAATGCAGTACTCCAAAAGTGGCTTCACTAATGTCCTGTACAGTTAATAGTTAGTTACCTTGAACCTAAAGGACAAAACAGAATCCATCACCCTCCACAAACACTTCTTGACACTAAACCTCACTCAGCAAAGCTACAAGGTTAACTGGGTATAAGAAACTGAGATGGTTTTTAAATTGGGCTGAATGGAAAATTGTTGGGACGAATAGAGATGACATTCCCCTGCACTGCAACATCACGGTGTAGCTGCGACAGAGTTATGTAAAGCTACACTCAGCAAACTTTCCATTTGTTTACACCCTGTAACAAGAACAGATTTAAGCAGTGGGATAATGCTGGAACAATTTCTGTGATTGAAGTTAACATTAAAGGAAGCTACTTTGTTGATGTGCGGCTTGATGCTGTTTGCCAAGCTTACATTCTTGTCACAGGGAATCTTCATAGTCTGTCAAATCAGGAAGCGCTGACTTACAGAGCTGGACTCAAAGGCTAGCAGAGTGAGACAGGGCACACTCACAAAGCAACACACCACACAGAGATGCAAACCGAAGGCTGGTCTTCTGTGATTCATTAAGCATGGGACTCCCTGTGGGATGAGGTTAACCTCATTGGGAGACATAGAGAAGGTCAACAGGCAAGGCTGGAAACCTCATCTACTCTCAAAATGTCAAACCACTGAATAATAACAATAATATTTGTTGTGCTATGCATCTATTTAACTTCAAATTCATTCCACTACTTGGCCACGAAAATAACTGGGATGCCCTGGTTTCTGAGATTGAGTTGTTTGTGGAGCTATACTATAACCTCCTGCTTTGCTGAACATTAGAGTTGATTCAACTGTTCATGCAACATCCTTTGAAGTATTCGCAACACCCCCAGGTCCATCCTCACTCTGCCAGTTGGATTATCACCCCTTGATATCCTACAGTATACAGCAGAGACAGGTTTTGTTTCCTTCTCAATTCTTCAAAGATTTCATTCATCTGTCCCCTTCCTTATCTCGTGACATCTTTTAAGTTCCCCATCGTCTTCCAATCGTGTGTCATCTCCATGTATCGTCTCATTTCTCATTGCCTTTAGCAAGTTCCTGTCTTGTTTCAATCATCTATTTAATTTCCTTCCAACTTAGCGCTACATACACCCTCAATGCAGTTGTAATTTGAATGTTATAACCACCTCTGGGGAGGCTCTTCTGCTACATCACTTGTACTCATGGGTGGCAGGTAAGAAAATGTTAGGTGTGGTCTGTCTCTCGGAGCCTCCGCACTCACACTCCAATCGCAATCTTTCTTGACCTTTCCCCTTCCATCAATTGGATGGCAGCAATTTTGTTAATCTTCCCTCTCTTATTCCTCTGCAAACTCCAAATCTATTATTCAACATACACTTTCTACAAACCCAACAGTACTAAAACAGACTAAATGAGTTTTATCAATTGCTTGTTCTTTCTAAGAACATCAATATTGTACAAGTGATCATGTTATGACCCTCACTATGTCATCTCCCACCCCTATACTCATACACTTTTCAGGATTTCAAATTCAAGCAGTCTCATCTAACCATAACTCTTAACAACCCTCCCTTTTCACGTCCACACTTTCCATTTTTAATGCTCAAATGAATTTTGGTTTCTCAAATTCTGGAATCCTCCTTAGCCTCCAATGAACAAAGAGGAACTCTGTTAAGTGCCAGTTGTGAGTAGACCCAATGAGGAAGTAGTTGGCTGAGACACAATAGCCTCAGATAAGATCCTATCTACAATGATACTATTAAGTTACTGTTAAGTTAAGCACATTTCTGTAGGCCCTGAGATACATAACACCTCCTCCCTCATCACATCTGCTTATAATGGTTCAGAGGTTGCTGAAAGCATTGTAGCAAGCTGCCCAATTCAGCTGCCGCTCCACTCGACATATTGTTATTGGTTCATGGAACTGTCGGATCTCTCAGCTTATTGTGTCTCTTTGAAACCCATACTTTTCCATAGTTCTGCACATTTTTCATTTGCAAGTAATTATCCATGTCCCTGGTGACTTGAATCAGCTTCCAGTATCGTGACAGGCAGAACATTCCAGATCATAACAACTCACTGTGTTGAAAGAAAAGAACAACTCTCCGTCTACCGTCTGGTTCTATTGTCTTAAATCTGCGACCTGTCAGAATGGAAATCTCCTTCATAAACTCTTTAATTGGCTCTCCCATTTTAAATGGCCACACAAATTTGGTGTGCTCTTCGTGAGAATGTGATGTCTTCAATGGGACTTTCCCATTCCTATTGGACACTCGAACACTTAAAACAATCGCTTTGGAACTGTCTGCACTTACAGATTCTGGCCACTAGATAGTGCCCTTCTGCATATTTCTCCATTTTTTTTTGACAGCACCAAATTTCACCAACTGACCTAACACCATTTTTCTTTAGGCAGGGCAGTTCACTGATCAGCTTTATTTAATTCTTTACCCTGTCTTTTAGATTCCTTTATCACCCTTCTGCCTACCTTTGTTCAATAATTCTTCATTTTTGATCCAAAAATCTTGGACAAGACCACCTTTAAAAGGGGAATAGCCCCTTTGTCCAAATAATTGATAGGTTTAAAAGAGTCCCCAGTTACTATAAAAATGGGATTAAAGAGATCTCCCAACATAAAACATTGCAGACTGAAAGAATATAAAGTTAAAGTGTTTGACAGATGATTAAAAAGTCAATGGCAATCACACTCCAGGGATGTGTACAAAATCATCTCATGTAGTAACTCTCAAAAACTACTTTTCCTCTCAATCTACCCTACCCCACTATTCAGGTGTGTTAAGGAGCTCTACTCCATAAAGGCCACCATCTCTGTCCCCATTAGAGAAAAACAATTTGGTATGTGTAGGAACATACAGTATTTGAGAGTGAGGTAAAGTGAGGAGGCAAGGCCTGTGTGAGCTATCGTGGCCTCTACAGAGACTGAACCCATGCAGTTGGCATTATTCTATACCACAGACTAGTCAGCTAGCCAAGTGATCTTGCCAAGCCCATGCCATCGGCACAATTTTAGAAGAATGATGAACAGAATGCACTGGGGCAATGGGCTGATTAATGATGGACGTTGCCTCTTCCTTTGGGAGTTAATCGATATCCATCACAAGAAATTAAAATGGGATGGGCTTTCATTTTTACAAAACCTTTTACAACCTGAGAATGCTCCAAAGTAATAGCTTACTGCCATTGAAGTTCTTTTGTGGTGTAGTCAACCTAGTAATGTAGGAATTGCAATTTGCTCAGGGATTGGGCAGATTGAATGCCATCCCTGTGGTATGTTTGTGTGTGTGTGAGTGTGTGAGTGAGAGTGAGAGAGAGAGAGAGACAGAGAGTGGAGGACAGGAATGGGTTATCTGATCATAGAGATCCTACTGCCTGGTCCTGCCTCGATTAAGTCCAGGGTCAAAAGGCTGGTGGATATACATCAGGCCCTGACACCAACTGAGGTACTTAAACAGGCAACTAATGCCTACTGAAAAGCCTCACTACTGCCACTCCTGTGGCTGGAAGGGCAGGATATATCTTAAAAATGGAAGGCCAATCCATTCCGTTCTAAATTTCATTGTTTCTTTTCACTGGTTTTCCCTTAGGTACCTGCCATCAGGAAGTGCAGATGGGGGTTGACAGACAGACAGACATAGCCCTGTCTTGTTACTGAGTGGGTCTTATTTCAAAGAGGAGATGCGGGCCTTCACTAGCTCTGTATTTAATAGGCAAGACCCTTGTTTCCTCATTGAGTCAATGAGTCACTCTGCACCAGGAAAAGGCTATTCAGCCCATCTAGTCCTTACCAATCATTAGGCTCCATACATGCCTCCTCCGTCCCTTTCTTTATCCCAGCTCCTATGTAGTTCCAATTGTCAAATCCCTCGAACTCAGCACCGCTTTCCTAACCTGCAATCTTCTTCCTGACCTCTCCGCGCCCACCCCCACTCCGGCCTATCACCCTCACCTGAACCTCCTTCCACCTTTCGCATTTCCAACGCCCCTCCCCCAAAGTCCCTCCTCCCTACCTTTTATCTTAGCCTGCTGGACACACTTTCCTCATTCCTGAAGAAGGGCTTATGCCCGAAACGTCGATTCTCCTGTTCCTTGGATGCTGCCTAACCTGCTGCGCTTTTCCAGCAACACATTTTCAGTTCCTATGTAGTTCCCTCAGTTTTACCTGATAATGACCAGATTATCCGTGTTTAGGTACTGGGTTGAGGCCAGCACACCTGAGAGAACTCTTTCCTTTTCTTCGACGTCGGTGCCACTAAACCTTTACCTTCGCCTGAGAGGGCACATGAGGTTCAGTGTAAACTCTCATCTGACAGATCACACCTCCAACAGTGCAGGATCCCCTCAGTACTGCGCTGCAGAATGTATGTACTTGAATCCACGTATTGACTGACTCGGTGTTTCGACATCAGCACTGTAAAGACACATGCTTCAGTATTCATGATGGAACAACAGCAGACCCCGTGAAGAAGATTCCTGGCTTTGATCCTTTGCAGAGTTCATGAGCAAAATTGAAATGGGTGCAGATAGCGGATGCACAAATGCAAAGCTCTCTCCTGTGCAACGGTGTTCATCCAAAACAGACCATGGAACAATTGCCCTTACGCAATTATAAAGAAGGCAAATCCGCCATGTTTTCAACAGAATAAGTATCAGGCTTAGCTACCCGAATGTCAGGTGACAGTTGTTACTGTATGTCTTGTGGGGAGTGTTAGATTAGAAGCTCAGAATTCAAGGTCCATCACAAGACTTGATGTCAATGGAAGGTGCACCCTAATGATGCCAAACAGGTTAATTATTGATCTGTAAATGTTCCCGATATACCTAGAGCGAGGCAGTGGGAGGTGTCTTGGTCAGCCAACAGACTCCCCATGTTAAAACCCTCCACATGGAAGTTCTTGTCATGAGAAAGTCATCCTCATTCTGAGAGGTTACTGTGCGCACATCAGCCATAAAAAAAAGACCTCACATCGTTCACTTAAGTGGCTGTGAAAGAAAATGTCTTCTATTGCGTTTTAGCCACACGAGCTCTGAAAGCATTGCTTAAGCATTCATAAACAGATGTAGAATTACTTGCAAAGCTGGCAACTTCTTACTGAGTCCCCTTTTCAATGATTGCTCCAGGGTGGTGGGCTCCGAAAGCTTGGCACTGGCTAGCAGGGTTCCTGACAGTTGGCAAGAGAAGAGACAGCTATAGGACATGCTGTCACACTGGACTGTGAGTTTTCTGAGCATAACTTTAACTCTATGGAGTAAAACAGGATATTTGAAAGCTAGGGGACAGGATATCAATGGTTTTGTAATTTGGTAAAGGGCCTTAGTTGAGTACAACAGCATAATTGTTCACTTCTTCTGAGTTAATGGTATTTTTCTTAATGGACAGACTATTTAAAATATCACTGACACATCTTGTAGATTTTTCCAAACAGCCTCCCAGCTCATCTTTCATCTTCATCAATTCTTGACACTGAATTTCAAACATGCTAATTTACATATTTATGAATATTGTCAATTTTATCATGAATTCCCTCACTCTGTAATGAGTGATTTAAGACTCTTATTGGGAAAGTGCAGCAGCAAGACCTGAACCCGTTTTAACCTTTGCCTTATCGACATCAGTGAGTTTTTCAAGAAAGATTTTACTAAGTGCAAAAGCTGTCGTTAAATTCATGTTCAATGCAATATTTAATGAAAATTGTGATTTAAAGGTAATTCCCAATATAAAGGTTCAATTCAAGAAACACCTTGTTAGATTTTAAAATTTAATCGAGAGATCAACCGCTACATAACATTTAAGTGTCACTAATGCATATCATACAATGAGGGGTCATACAGGTCTTTTCATGGTGTTGGAGCTATCCTATCTTGAACGTATTCCTTATCTGAACACTTCAGTGGAGTGGAACCTTTGCTTAGAATAGGCAGAAGATGTCATGGATTATGATCCTCGTGCTTCCTTACATCACTGTAGGATCATGGATTTCAGAGGGAGCCTATCATGACTCTTCGAAAATCCTTTCTCCATTCCCCTGCAGCTTTTAACGCTCCAACTAATAACCTATTTTGCAAGTTTTTATTGATTTTGTTTTCTCACTGAAGATGTTACTTCGTATGGTGACGAAATGACTGAAAATGAACCTTCCAGCTCAGCGAGCAAACCTACATCCAGAACTTCAACCTGAGCTACAAATCTTCTCAAACCTTGCTTACATCCAGTTTTTTATTGAATCTGCTTCCACCATCCTTTAAGGACGTCAGATCATAAAAACCAATGTAGATTTGTCACTGGGTCAAAATCCTGAACCTCCCTTCCAAACAGCACTGTGCGTGTCCCAACAGCCCATGAGCTGGCTGCAGGGATTTAAGAAGGGAGCTCACTACCAACCTGTCCAGCACAATGGGCGATGCCCACATCCCAAGAACAAATGTAAAAGATTCTTCTCAGCTTGCTCCTGGTGCCTTTTATGAATGACGATAAGTAGCAGCACCTTCTTAGCCTGTCTCTCAGAAATGGGACAAATCTGTCCATCTGACACACAAGACTCGTCTTACCTTATGAGTTCCTAAAATGCTTGTTGTGGGCTCCAGAATACACCATTATCTCAACATTGTTATACCTTGTTCAGTTCAGAGTAGATGTCCCCTACTTTTTCCAGCAGATAATGTGATCTACTGATGTGATCACATTCTCTGGTGTCAGTATGAAATACTGCTCAGATGGAAATCTCCTTAACCTCACTACCTCCCATGTTGAAATTAGACCGACCACTGCAGATAAACATGGCCCACAATTTCACCAGTTTAAGATTCTATGCAGTGGAAATCAATAAGAAGCTTTAAGATGCTTTGGAACTTTTTTGCAAGGACAATGAATGGGAAATAATCTAAAACAATAGAAATGCTGAATAATTGGAAAGGAGTATGTGACATAAGAATTCTAGAAAATGGGAATGATTGGGATGAAAACTGGTCCATTGGAATACCATGCAGGGGGAATGCATGAGGAGTGTGGTGCATTAGGGTTTCATTCAAGATGGAGACTATCAAATCATGGTCTGTGTTTATCACATCCACAGAATCATAGTCTGTGTGTATCACACCCACAGAATCATTGTCTGTGTGTATCACCCCCCACACAATCAAGCCACAGTCAATGGGTAACCCCATGATCCAGTGGAGCAGAAAGGTCCACATTTGATCTTTGGTGGTTCTGTCCATATCATCCTAAAATCCCTTTGGGAGATGGAAAAACCAGCCAACAGTTCCCTTTCTAAATGCCATTCACTGGTTTCTAATGTAAAATATGTATGTGGTTTTGTGCAAACAGGAAGATCAGGCTGGAGAGAGATGCACATCGTGGTCTAATAGCCTGACTGGCCTTTGAATTAGTTGTCAAAAGGCAATTATCACTGATGCACCAGGGTCTTGAATCTGAGCATTTAGGAGAGCTGGAGAGAAACCATTGGAGGCAGAGTGCTGCACCTTCAGAAGGCACTGGGTTTCAGGAGAATGTGGCAAAACTGGGAGAGACAGCACCTGGAAAGAAATAAGCATTTTAAGTCACGGGCACCTAATTGACATCAGGAAGTTATTTACATGTGAAATCCTTTTGAAAAGTATTACTCAGCACAAAATATAATTAAAAGAAACCGCAGCGAATCAAGAATGTAATGATGCAAATGAAGTGATTCCTATTCCAGGCAAATTCAAATTACCTTTCCTAATGATTGAATTTCATCTCAGAGAAAGCTGAATTGTGGAAGGCGTACAAGACGTATCTCACCTCATGATTTCCTAAAATGCTTGTTGTGGGCTCCAGAATACACAATTATCTTAATATTGTTATACCTTGTCCAGTTCAGAGGAGGTGTCCATGCTTTTTCCAGCAGATAATGTGATCTACTGATTGCTCACTTCCGAAAGGTCACATTCTCTGGTGTCAGTATGAAATGCTGCCTAAGAGGAAACCTCTTTAACCTCACTACCTTCCATGTTGAAATTGAACCGACCACTACAGATAAACATGGCCCACAACGTGACAACAACTGAGACATCATTGCCCACTCTGCACCATATAAGCCATAAGCTATTCTTGGTATCTTCAGTTGTCTAAGATCCCCAGCTTGTCCTTCAATCTTGCCAAAACAAAACTCTTATCAACTCAGACCTGCTCAGGCAAATAGCCCACCTCCCGTACATGTTGATAGAGAGACTCTGGAACATTTTGAGCATTTCCCAAACCTTGGGTAGCCTTCTCTCTCAAGTGGCCACCGCTGAGGAGGAGATCCAACATTGGGTCAGCTACACCAGCTCAGCCCTCCTCAAACTGCAGCAGTGAGTCCTCCACAAGATCCTAGTGTACACTGCAGTTGTGGTCACCACTGTTCTGTCCTGCAGTGAGACCTGGCCGTTGTTTCAGTGACACATCAGAACACTGGAGAGATCCAACCAGTGAAACCTCTGCCACTTCACCCAGAATCAATGGGAGAACTATTGAGCAAACACAGGTATCTTTCTTGACGTCAGTTCCACAAATATTCAGGCAAAACGCCCATAAGATCAACTTTGATGGACTGGATCTGTGTCTAGATGGACAAAAAGTGCCTCTCTGCCAAGTTCTGTTTTTTTTCAGATCTCAAATGGTCTTGTTTCTGGGGAGGTTGAAGAAAGACAGTGTGAGGCTCTACCCGAAGCATGGCAGGCTTGACTTTAATGACAAGAAGGAACTCGCCACCAGCTGGTCCACGTGATAGTGACCGGTATATCAAGTTGCATCGTGCTATTGAGTCCCAGTGACTGAACAATAAGACAGGGCAGTGGCAGAGAAGGATAGAATTAGAAGTGAAACCTGGTCTCGGAGCTCCATTAGCCTCCTGGGACTCCCTTCCCTGTGTGCCCAAAGATCTACAGATTGGCTGTTCAGTCACATGAAGGCCTGTAGCAAAAACTTATCACCTGGAGTAGATGTCATCCTCACATCGTGGGGCAGCTGATGGTCAACCTGCTGACAACGCACCACCCCGTTCACTACGCACCTCCCCATTCACAACACACCTCCCCGTTCACTACGCACCTCCCCGTTCACAACACACCTCCCCGTTCACTACGCACCTCCCCATTCACAACACACCTCCCCGTTCACTACGCACCTCCCCGTTCACAACACACCTCCCCGTTCACTACGCACCTCCCCGTTCACAACACACCTCCCCGTTCACAACGCACCTCCCCGTTCACTACGCACCTCCCCGTTCACAACACACCTCCCCGTTCACAACGCACCTCCCCGTTCACTACGCACCTCCCCGTTCACAACACACCTCCCCGTTCACAACGCACCTCCCCGTTCACTACGCACCTCCCCGTTCACAACACACCTCCCCGTTCACAACGCACCTCCCCGTTCACTACGCACCTCCCCGTTCACAACACACCTCCCCGTTCACAACGCACCTCCCCGTTCACTACGCACCTCCCCGTTCACAACACACCTCCCCGTTCACAACGCACCTCCCCGTTCACTACGCACCTCCCCGTTCACAACACACCTCCCCGTTCACAACGCACCTCCCCGTTCACTACGCACCTCCCCGTTCACAACACACCTCCCCGTTCACAACGCACCTCCCCGTTCACTACGCACCTCCCCGTTCACAACACACCTCCCCGTTCACAACGCACCTCCCCGTTCACTACGCACCTCCCCGTTCACAACACACCTCCCCGTTCACAACGCACCTCCCCGTTCACTACGCACCTCCCCGTTCACAACACACCTCCCCGTTCACAACGCACCTCCCCGTTCACTACGCACCTCCCCGTTCACAACACACCTCCCCGTTCACTACGCACCTCCCCGTTCACAACACACCTCCCCGTTCACAACGCACCTCCCCGTTCACTACGCACCTCCCCGTTCACAACACACCTCCCCGTTCACAACGCACCTCCCCGTTCACTACGCACCTCCCCGTTCACAACACACCTCCCCGTTCACAACGCACCTCCCCGTTCACTACGCACCTCCCCGTTCACAACACACCTCCCCGTTCACAACGCACCTCCCCGTTCACTACGCACCTCCCCGTTCACAACACACCTCCCCGTTCACAACGCACCTCCCCGTTCACTACGCACCTCCCCGTTCACAACACACCTCCCCGTTCACAACGCACCTCCCCGTTCACTACGCACCTCCCCGTTCACAACACACCTCCCCGTTCACAACGCACCTCCCCGTTCACTACGCACCTCCCCGTTCACAACACACCTCCCCGTTCACAACGCACCTCCCCGTTCACTACGCACCTCCCCGTTCACAACACACCTCCCCGTTCACAACGCACCTCCCCGTTCACTACGCACCTCCCCGTTCACAACACACCTCCCCGTTCACAACGCACCTCCCCGTTCACTACGCACCTCCCCGTTCACAACACACCTCCCCGTTCACATTCACAATGCACCCCCCCACTCAAAATATCATGGCCCATTCACAATGCATGGCCCCATTCACAGTGCACAATGCACGGCCCCATTCAAAATGCATAGCTCCATTTCACAATGCCACAGCCCCATTCACAATGCATGGCCCCATTCACAATTCACCTCCCGATTCACAATGCATGGCTCCATTCACAATTCACCTCCCCATTCACAACGCATGGCTCCATTCACAATGCATGGCCCCATTCACAATGCACCTCCCCTCTCACAATGCATGGCCCCATTCACAATTCACCTCCCGATTCACAATGCACCTCCCCATTCACAATGCCACAGCCCCATTCACAATTCACCTCCCGATTCACAATTCACCTCCCCATTCACAATGCATGGCTCCATTCCCAACGCATCTCCCCATTCACAATGCATGGCTCCATTCACAATTCACCTCCCCATTCACAATTCACCTCCCCATTCACAATTCACCTCCCCATTCACAATTCACCTCCCCATTCACAATTCACCTCCCCATTCACAATTCACCTCCCCATTCACAATTCACCTCCCCATTCACAATTCACCTCCCCATTCACAATTCACCTCCCCATTCACAATTCACCTCCCCATTCACAATTCACCTCCCCATTCACAATTCACCTCCCCATTCACAGTGCACGACCCCATTCACAAAGCACAGCCCAATTACTATACATATCTCCATTCATGTTCGCTAATGTCCTTTAGCAAAGGAAACTGCCATTCTTACCTGGTCTGGCCTACATGTGATTCCGGACCCATGGGAAAGTGGTTGACTCTTAGCTAGTCTCTGGGCAATTAGGGATGAGCAATAACTGACAGCCTAGCCAGCGGTACTTACATCCCGTGAATGAATTTTAAAAAACATGACCCATTTATAAAACACGGTCCATTCACAATGCATATTTCAACTCAAAATACGCATGCGTCTTCAGAATACATATCGTCATTCACATAACACATCCCAGCCGCAGTACATGTCCCTGTTTAAATTGCACACAATCCCATTCGTAATACACATCTCTATTCACAATAGAAATCCCCGTTGAGAGTACATGTCCCTGGTCACAATATGTGTCTCCATTCACAACACACCTCCAGGTTACAATATTTGTCCTGGTTTTGTTCTGTTACCCTGAATGATTGGACGTTGTGGTCTAATCTAATACTTCAGTACTGAGGCAGAAACGATTTTCTTCATTTTGATATGGAACTGAGGACTTGCTGCTTGTTCCTGTACATTACATCAACGTTAAAGATAATGTAGCTCTATATAAAGAGGAGCAGGGAATTCTCCCAGAGCCTTGCCAATATTTCTTGATCAACATAAGATAAACAGGGTAATTGATCATTCGTCTTACTGCTGTTTGGAGAGTTAGTGCTATGTGAAAAATAGTTGCAGCCTTGGGCCTTGGTAACAAATCATTGAATTTGCAAAGTAAATTGATGCATTTTGAGATGAAGGTCTTTCCTACAGCAACCTGTGAGAGATGTTATAGGAGCGGAGATTGTAACAGGAAGGGTCACAAGGAGATTTTTCTTTAGTGTGCAGGAGACTGAGGGGGCAGGTTCTTGTAGAGGTGTATAAGATCATGAGAAGTATGCATAGGGTGAATGCACCCAGTCTTTTTCCCCAGGGTTGGGGAATTGAGGGCAGCAGGTTTAAGGTGAGAGGGGAAAGAATAAAAGGGAACCTGCGAGGGCAAACTTTTTGTACAAAGGCTGGTACGCATACAGAATGAGCTGCCGGCGGAAGTGGTTGAGGCAGGTACATTAACAACTTTTAAAAGACATTTAAACAAATACATGGATAGGAAAGGTTTAAAAGGATATGGGCCAAGGGCAGGGAAATTGGGTCAGTGTGGAAGGACATTTTGATTGGCATGCAGCAGTTTGGGCTGAAAGGCCTTTCTCTATGCTGTAGGACTCTGAGATTGCTCTACTTCTGAGACCAGCTAATGAGTTTGGGAAAGAGATTCATGATCCCAATGAGGCAGATACCAAGGATCTGAAGGTGTGGTTGCATGAAATCAATAACAAGGTTCTCATGAAATTTTGGGCTGAATTTAATGCAGCCCGTTGTGGGTGGGACTATAGTGGCAGCAGCACCCTGGCCCTGATTAAACTGGAAGGGGCTGACGCAGGGGTTGCCGACCTGCTGTGGATATTGGTGAGACTGATTAATAAGGCAATTAGCACCCATTGTCCCTGAGCTCACCACCATTGAGTGGTCCCTCAGACGTCTATGTATGGATTTCCTTTGTTGTTAGGGGGTGCACAGGAAATCGGGTTGTCTCCAGAGGTGGGGAGATCCCTCACAATCACACACTCTCTGCTTATTGTAAGCACTTGGTAAAGAATGTGGGAGCATACAGGCACTAAAGGCAACTCCCTCGCCCCTACTTTTGCATCAGATACCTCCCCGTCCCATGACCTTTAGCTTGCCCACAATCCACATCCTGCTTTTACTCCCCCCCCCGCTCCCCACCATTGCTCTGCGGTCCAGCAATGATCCTGGGCCTCTCTTTGGGTGCAGTGCCATCACTCCCACTGGCACTCATGCCAATGAAGAGTGGCTGGCTACTCTCAGTGAGGGATCCTCCGCTGCCAGCAATCTCAGTCACAGGGAAAGCCCAACAGTGGCCATTTAAGTGACTTGTAATGTCTGCGTGAGCGGATGGAATTGAGTCTCACGCTTTTAAGGCCCACTCAGTTGGCTGGGCAGCTGGTTTGGGATGCAGGATGATGCCAACAGTGTGGGTTCAATTCCCACACTGGCTGAGATTACCATGAAGGTCCCATTTCTCAATCTCATCTGGTATGATCACCCTTAAGGTAAAGTCAGCACCAGTCATCTCTCGCTAAAGAGAGAGCAGCCTGTGGTCTTTTGAGACTAGTGCAATGTAAAACTCAGTCATAATGTATATTTTTATTTTTTTTTAGCCTATAGCTATCCCATTCTAATTAACACTTAGTTAATTAAGTACTCTGCGATGAAATCCTGCAACTCCCTTTCGAGTGGCATTATAGATGTCCACACACCAAATGGACTGCAGCAGTTTAAGTAGGCAACTCATCACCACCTTCTCAAGGGCAACAAAGGGTGGGCAATAAACGCTGGCCCAGGCAGCAATGCCCACATTCCATGAGTGAATAAAGAACAAACTAGATCAACATGAATGAGCCAATTCCAGTGACTACTCGAATGAAAGAAAGAGTCAGTTTATTACCAGTTATCCTGGAAAAAAATATAAAAAGCAATACCGCCCACCCAAGCACAGGTAATAGGTTTGAGAAGAAAAGGTACAGGGTGTTTAGTATAAACAGGAAGATAAAAGCCAATGCAATTTAAAATTCTTGAAGTCCTTGAGTAGCAAGAGTAAAACCTGATTTCAAAACTTTTAGTTGTTCCTTAAAAATGAAAATTGTACAATCCTTAATTCCCATGGAATAGTTGTTTTCCCAGGGCCCTGTTTTTTGGTCTGTTAAGAGGAACAGGCAAGAAAAAGAGGCTGTCTTCCAGATCTTGCTTAAAAATCCATTGCTGCTCAAAAGTGAATTCACGAGTCTGCCTTCATTGTTTTAGCAAGTTGAATATTCTGCAGGCAACCTTTCGTCATCTAGTATGGTGAATCTATCATGCAAGTGTCAATTAGGCAGCTTGCAAATGTTTTGACACTGACTTAGTTGTCTGGTTTCACTGTCTTTGAATGAAATGGTAGTTTCATTCATCCAGTTTAGTGTGCGTCACATGGCTCCCTTGAACTTGTCTCAGCCTGTCATCCCGATGACCACTTTGTGTATTTGTCTTCTTTGAAGATCATTATTGTCTATGAAGGTATTAAAACCTGATGACGGCAATTGAATATTGCGGGTCCTGATTGACAGGAGCTCTCCATCAGTTATCCAACCAGTGGGTGAGATCACTGATAGCCTGGTTGACACTCAGCCTTTCACTTTTGACGAAGAAGATCACGACAATTGCAATTTAATGGAAGTCAAACCCATTGGACTTGTCAAGCAATTAATTCTAAATAAACTTAAAGATGGCCCTGTATATGAGCAGAGATTTAGTGTGGAAACACTTGCCTTGTATATGAATATCTCCTCCAATATAAACAGTCTCCTTGTATACAAAGTTCTTATATACAGACATATATCTATGACCTCTGCAGTTATAAGTTTCGAGTGGATCAAGCTTTCCTCTTGCCTTTGAGCCAGATATGAGCAGTTCACTGGACCATTGTTGATTTGGGTATGTGATCAAGGGGAACTCCGCAATGTTGCTCCATTGGATGTGCCATATTTGCATTGTGATGGTAAACCCAGATCTCACCTGCATTCTCAGAATGTAAAATAAATATTCCTGGGGAACTTTTGGAAGAGAAACACATTTCTGCTAGTATCCTGGTTAAATCTCATCCCTCAACCCAGGGTCCCTGAAGCAGATTGCATGGTTATTGATCTCAATGTTATTGTGGGATCTTGCTGTGCACACATCAATTGCCACATTTAATTAGAGGTTATAGCAGTGACAAAAGCATTTTGTCGGCTTTGCGGATGTTTTGGGACATCTTGAGATGGGGAAAGGTGCCATATAAATTCACATTCATGTAAACGTGCATACCATCAAGAGAAAATGCACTTTAGATTGTGTTAGAGTGTTTCTATATTAAGCAGTGTTATAGGATAAGTAAAGCATTTGTGCTCCTGTTGCCTCTGTGTTCTGTGGTGTTTGTCACTGCATCTCCTCATTCTAACTCCAACTAATGACAATCAATGTTTGAAGATTTTACAACTAGCAATTTAGGGAAAACTTTCTCTCAACTTGTCGGTAGGCTATCTTGTATTGCCTCAATACTTTGGAAGCTGTGTGTCAGTTTCCCATGAGCAGATGGAAATGGAATTTCCTCTGTCACCGTTTTTAGTGACCCGCAGTGGGCTTCTAAAGGGGTCATTTTATGAAAACATAAACCTGTTCTAAAGGAATGCATCTTTACAATGGCTAAGATGGAGAAGCTCTTTGAGGAGGCCGTTAATAACTCAGAAACATAAAGCTGGACTAGACCCTTCAGCCTATTTAGCCTGGTCTGCCATTCAGTTAAATCATGACTGATCAACTAACACAATACAACTTTCCCACACTTTCTTCATATTCTTGATGCCAATAGTCTCAAGGAATCTAATGATCTCTCTCTCTCGAACTACTCAATGATTGAGCTTCTCTCGCACTCTGTGGTAGCAAATTCCGAAGATTCGCCCTCCCGCTGACCGAAGGAAAGCCTTTTCATTCTCAGTCCTAAATGGCATGCCCCTTTTCCTGAGAGTATGACCCCATGTTGGTCTGCAGGGATATGAGGTGAAGGCAGGAGATTGACTCTATCGGTGCAGACATGATGAGCCAAATGGTCTGCTTCTGCACCAAAACAGTGATGTGATTCCGTGATTGTTTTAGTCTAGTGAGCTAAGGGGAATCTCTTATCTACATTCACCTTTTTGCATCCTGGAAGAAGTTAGTAAACTTCAATCAAGTCACCCCTTTATTCTTCAAAACTCTCGAGAACACAGACCCAATCTCCTCAAAGAACATTCTGGCTATTCCAAAAATCCATCAGGTAAATGTCTGTTGTACTGTCTTTATTGGCAGGTAGTTCCTTCCTTGAGTAATAAGACCAAAACTGTGCACAATCCTCCAGGTGAGGCCTCACCAATGATCTATAAACTGGAGCAAGACATCTCTACTGCTATCCTCAAATCCCCTTATCATGAAGGCCAATATAACATTTGTCTGCCTAGCTATTTGTTGCGTCTGAACATTAGCTTCCAATAACAGCTCATGAGCAAGGACAGAGAATGCTATAGAAACTCGGCAGCTCTGGCAGTATCTGTGGAGAGAGAAACAGAGTAACATTCCGATTTTGATATGACTTTTCTTTAGAACAACAGATGCAGCCAGACCTTTTGAGATTCTCCAGCACTTCTGTTATTTTATCTTTGCAACGCTTTGTTTTAATGTGAACAAAGACACCACCACTTCCCAACCACTTAGCATTTAAGAAATATTACACAGCTCTGTCCAAAAGCAAATAGCCTCACAGCTATTATGTTCCATCTGCCACGATCTAGCCCATTCACTCAATTGCTCCAAGTCCTCTTCAAAAAAAAGACAGAAGTTGCTGGAAAAGCTCAGCAGGTCTGGCAGCACCTGTGAAGAGAAATCAAAGTTAACTTTTCGGGTCCGGTGACCCTTCCTCAGAATCTCAAGTCCTCAAGATTTGGAGATGCCGGTGTTGAACTTGGGTGAACAGAGTTAAAAATCACACAACACCAGGTTATAGTCCAACAGGTTTATTTGGAAGCACTAGCTTTCAGAGCGCTGCTCCTTCATCAGGTGGATGTAGAGAATAAGATCATAAGACACAGAATTTAATGTAACTGAAATTATATATTGAAAAAAGACCTGGATTGTTTGTTAGTTCTCTCACCTTTTAGAATGGGCACGTTGGTTTCAGTTCTTTCATATGTAAATCGCAAAACTTTTTTTAAAATTTACAGTCTCAAGTGAACTTTAACAATAGGTGTCATGTCAGCCCAGATAATGCATTGAAGCTGTGAGGTGCCCTGTGTGAGGCAGTCTGTGCCCCAGTGGTCAGACTGATTCTCATCTAAACTATAAAAGTCATGTGATTGTGGGAATAGACCTCTCGTGGGCACGGTGGCATTGTCGTTACCTTTGAGCTGGGGGCCTGGTTTCAATCCATCCTGCTCCAGAGTTATACATTAACATACCTGAGCAGGTAGGTTTGAAAACACTTGGATGTGGAGACTAAATGTAATGGCTACAAATTTTCCAGTTGCAGCAAACTGAGTGAAACATAAGTCATCAAAGGGGTAAGGGGTCTTGAAGTGCAGCAGTTGTGTTCCTACATCTGCAGACCCTCTCTCATATGCTCACACTTACACTCCCACAAATGCACCCTCTCTACCCCTTTACACTCACACGGACTTCTACCCCTTTACACTCACACACATACACACGTTCTCTCACAGACACTCATCACACCACCCCCCGCGCACATACACATAAACGTTTGTGGGGTGAATCTGTACTTGCAGAATTACATTTTACTTTGCTCAAAAACTGCATGAATCCATGTAAGATTCAGTAAATCCATTTTTTAGATTAGACTCAGTCTGACCACTGGGGCACAGACAGTCTCACACAGGGCACCTCACACCTTCAATGCATTATCTGGGCTGACATGACACCAATTGTTAAAGTTCACTTGAGAATGTAACTTTTCAATATACTGTGATTTACATATGAAAGAACTGAAACCAACATGTTCATTCTAAAAGGTGAGAGAGTTAACAAACAATCCAGGTCTTTTTCAATATATAATTTCAGTTACATCACATAAACATTTGCTATAAATTGTGTGTCATACGATTTTATACTCCACAACCACCCGATGGAGAAGCAGCGCTCTGAAAGCTAGTGCTTCCAAATGAACCTTTCGGACTATAACCAAGTGTTGTGTGATTTTTAATCAAGTTCTCAAGTCCTCTTAAAGCCTCCTTTATAGACCTGCTATGGCAACCTCTGCAGAAGGTGAGACTTCAACCTGGGCTTCCTGCGTGTGAGTGAAAAGGGGTAGAAGTCCGTGAGAGGGTGCATGTGTGGGAGTGTAAGTGTGAGCATATGAGAGAGGGTCTGCAGATGTAGGAACACAACTGCTGCACTTCAAGACCCCTTACCCCTTTGATGACTTATGTTTCACTCAGTTTGCTGCAACTGGAAAATTTGTAGCCATTACATTTAGTCTCCACATCCAAGTGTTTTCAAACCTACCTGCTCAGGTATGTTAATGTATAACTCTGGAGCAGGATGGATTGAAACCAGGCCCCCAGCTCAAAGGTAACGACAATGCCACCGTGCCCACGAGAGGTCTATTCCCACAATCACATGACTTTTATAGATTGTGAAGAGCTATAGATATAGTATTGACCTTTGTGGTATCCACTAGTTACAACATGCCATCCTGAGAATGATCCATTTATTCCTACTCTCTGATTCTTACAGGAACCTCTTTAATAATGTTTAGAGCTCTGCACAGCAGCTGCTGTTTAATATTTTTCAAATTTTTGTCCACCCACCAGATAAGAATACATTAATTGTCTTGAGATTGAACAAAGCTTTGATGAGTGTTAAACCATGATCCCATTTTAGAATTGGAGCATCTCTCGAACCAGCAGTGCAAAGGCAGACGTCAGTTATCGCTTGCCAGCAGGTTGAACTCCCCCTGTTTACACATTTACTCTTTCTAAATGAAGTAAACATTAGAATAGGTGCTGCATTGGGAATTGTGCCAAAGCTGTGTCGTGCTTTTTTATTCATACATCCACCAGATAGAGGAAAATTTCCATCACGTCATGAGTGACATTTCCAGCTCAATTTTTATGCCCCACCCTCATATTTGTCGAGACGGTCAGACATAGATGCAGAAGTAGACCATTCAGCCCATTGGGTCTGTTTCACAATTCAACAAGATCATGACTGATCTGATCATCCTCAAGTCCACTTTCCTGTCTTTTTCCCACAATCCTTTATCCTCTCATTTAAAAAAAATCTGTCTGTCTCAGCCTTGTATATACTGGACAGTCTGGACAGCTCTCTGTGGTAAAGGATTCCACAGATTCACTACCTCTGAGAGAAAAGATTCTTCCTCATCTCTGTCTTAACAGTGTGAGGAGATGTTTCACTTGACCTGAAAGATTAACTCTGATTTCTCTCCATTGGTGCTGCCAGACCTGCCGAGCTCTTCCATCAATTTCTGTTTTTGTTTTGTGAAGATGTTTCGCTGGTTTGAACATATCAGTCTATCTGGTAACGTGCTGTTGAATACTTTCAGAAACAGTGTCTCTCCAAGGCCACTGTCTCCCCAGCTCTGCTACTCAGTTGTGGTGAGAGTCCCAGCTCTCCTTCCTGCAGTTGTCAGATTGGAGATGGTGGGAGGGCCAACTCCAATCCCCCACCTCCTGCTGCTGTTCCTCGCTCTGTGAGGAGGAGAAGGAGGGAGTGCTGGCTGTGTGTACAAAGTGCCAAATGGATGAATGTGCATTTAAGAGAGGTATGACCTTGCCTGAAGGTATTGCAGGTATCATTGTGAGGCCTACAGTTAGTGATGGTGTTTCACAAAACGGGTAGTGGGACATGTTCCATTTGTCAGCGTTTAAAGCCAAGGGTCCTCCCTAGAATGGAAATTGGTCAGACAGTACAGCACCAAACCTCGGCTAGTTTTTTTTATCACGGGAGGAGAGGGGCCTGATTTCTGCTTTTGTTCCTCATTGGTCTGAATGGAGTTGGTCAATTGTAACTTGGGTTCCCATTCAACCTAAAAATGTGTTGCTAGAAAAGCACAGCAGGTCAGGCAGCATCCAAGGAGCAGGAGAATCGACGTTTCGGGCATGAGCCCTTCTTCAGGAAACGTCGATTCTCCTGCTCCTTGGATGCTGCCTGACCTGCTGTGCTTTTCCAGTAACACACTTTCAGCTCTGATCTCCAGCATCTGCAGTCCTCAATTTTTCCCTTCCCATTCAACCTCTCAGTTCTGGGTTTGAGATCCAGCCTGTTAACTGTGCAATGGATAATCATTGATTTTCCTGTTAATAATGTCCATTGGGTGAAACCGTGAAAATATGAAGTGCTGATAACGACTCACTAGGAAATCTGAATAGAGTCCACCCATCTGAAAATCCTTTTCCCCAAACGTTTAGTCTTTCAAAGATGGATGACAGAGGGTGCAATTTCATCCCAGATCGCTGGGTGGCAGGACCCCAAGTTTTGCATCCTGTCGCTTTTATTTTATTTGCTGGTTTGTGGAACGTGAGCATCACTGATCCAAACCAGCATTTATTGCCCAACCCTAATTGCCCTCGGGAAGATAATGGTGAGTTATCTTTGAGCCATTGCATTCCAGTAGGGAGTGGTAGATACATCCACAGTTTTTCTTTCACTGTCATTCCTGGCTGACTTAATGGATGTGATGTAATCCATCGAGACAGTGGATTCCATCAGTTTCTGGGTAATAACCTCTTTAAGGCCGACAAGGACTCACTAGTTAATCTCCCTGTGGAACTCACTGCATCCAAGTTCCCTTGGTTACTGGAAATGGCCTTAGGATGAGTCAATGGGACTGTCTGGGACTAGCCTGTGGACACCATGAGTAGTGGCTCTATTTTGGTGTTCAACAATAAACAATGTTCCTCTCCAGTAGGGCTTCCTGAGTTATTGCAGTTGGCTTGGTCAAAGTTCCCCGGTTCCCCCTCAGTCTCTCCCACTCAACCCCAACTGGAAAAGAGCAACAGATCCTCTCGGTAGGAGAATGCAGCTACTTCTGAGACAGGCCAAGCCATCGCGTTTATGTTAGCAGATGGCCTGTACATTCTTGGCTGGCCCTGTATCCAGGGAACTTGCTGCCAACTCTATTCTTTTGAGCTGTTGGCTGGAGGTGTTATTTAACAAGGCCGTTGGCTGCTTGTGCACTCAGCTAGACTCTTGGCGAACTCTGCTTTCTCATCCGAGCATCTCAAAAGGTTTTGGCTAAGCGTTGCATTCTTAGAAGACTCTTTGCCACATTTAAATTCCCTATTTTGTTTTCTCTCTCGTCAGTTATTTTACACCTTGGTTCAAAAGGAGACTCATTATTTGAAGTCACTAAACCAAGTCCAAATGGCCATTGAGGTGATCTATATCTCGATGCAATGGACTTGCTTTGTGGTACAATAATGTCATGTGAAATCTCACTGTCAGCACATTTGACTTTTCCCGTTGTGGATGTAGTTAGGAGATGCCAAAGGGTTCAATGTTATATTTAGAAAGCCAATTGTCTCTACAATCCCATTGCTGGCTAATGTAAGACTTCTGCTGTCATGTGTGTGGAACCTTTAATAATCTGTTTTTAAAATTCAGAATGTTGTTTGCTTGTACGCCTTCCTCCCGCTCTGTGTGTACCTGCTCCATTTTAGATTGCACCTCATCTACATTTTGGCAGCTCCCTGCAGACTGACCTCACTTCCTTTGGCTAAGCTTCTGTGTAGGTGGTTTCAGCACTGAACCCGAAACTGGATCTAGTCCTACCTGACCGCTGTGGACACCAAATGAAACAGTAACATCTAACAATACAGTTCGGAAAACAAAAGCTGAAGAAAGGAACCGACTACTGCTAAAAATGTGAATGGACATTTCAAATCTGTGGTAACTCAGCAACTTAACAAAAGATAGGTTTGTGTTACGGATGGGGCACTCCTTCAGAATTGGCTGTTACGTTCAGTTGAAGAGAGATGGGTACCTCAATTAAGCAGGACGTTTACTCACCATCTTAAGTTAGTGGTGCAGCACAATTTGTACTAGTATGAGGTGGGGTTTCCAACTCTCTCTGGTGATATTTCTGGGGATTTTGTCACCATTGGTCATCGGAAGCTCCCATCCTCATCATTCTCCCAGTCGCCCGCACCGAATTTAAAGTCATTTCTGATTCAACGAATCATTGCATAGCTAGCATTACCCATCTCTAATACTTCGAGGAGAAAGCGAGGACTGCAGATGCTGGAGAGCAGAGCTGAAAATGTGTTGCTGGAAAAGCGCAGCAGGTCAGGCAGCATCCAAGGAGCAGGAGAATCGACGTTTCGGGCATAAGCCTGAAGAAGGGCTCATGCTCGAAACGTCGATTCTCCTGTTCCTTGGATGCTGCCTGACCTGGTGCACTTTTCCAGCAACACATTTTCAGCCCATCTCTAATACTCCCATAAATGAAGCTGTTCAAAGAAAGTGAAAACGATAAACCATTTCTGAAGTAACTCCACAAAGCCCCTCACCAAGTCACCCTTTATTTACATGTATATGTACTTGAGACTGCTCCAACTCTTTCAGAGCCAGCTCTCAGAGTGAACAGAACCTCTGACATTCCTGTTTATGTCTGTCAGCCAGGGCTCCCTAATTGGACCAGATTACTCACCCCAAAAAGGAACTTGTATTCTATGAGGTTCATCTGGCTGACCTTGTTACAATCACTACAATTTGTTTCATGTTTGTATCGTTGTTCTCTCCTGTATTTGTTTGTAGCAGTCTCCTGGAGACAGATCATTAGGTGCTGATGTATGAGTGTGTGTGGTAACCCCTCAGCCCAAGGATGATTGTTATTCAAGGCAAGACCCAACACATGAACATTTGCAACATGAAGGCATTATTGATTTGCAGCTACCACGTGGCCCTATGAACCCTCTCCTGCCTCTGCTATAGGCTTATCCGAAGGTGTTTGAGATTCATAATCAATCTTATTAGGACCCAGCTTCCATGGTCATCAAGTCCAGAAGTGAGATTTGAATTTGGCTCAGAGGTATACTCATCTTATGCCTCAAAACATCCTGTTCTTATTTGTGGAGACACCGGAGTAATCCTGGAGATTTGGAAGTCCTGGGCAGAAGAGGGCTGGTCTGATCCTTGGAAATCACACCATTGACAATGTAACACCGACAGAGTGGCTCAGTAGTTAGCACTACTGCCTCACAGTGCCAGGGACCCAGGTTTGATTCCAGTCTCGGGCGACCATATAGAGTTTTCACATTCCCCGTGTCTGTGTGGGTTTCATCGGAGTGCTTCAGTTTCCTTCCACAGTCCAAAGGTGTGCAGGTTAGGGTGGAATGGCTATGCTACGTTGCCCATACTTTCCAAGAATGTGCAGGCTAAGTGGATTAGCCATGGAAAATGCAGGGATAGGGTATGGGCGGGATGCTCATCGTAGGGTGGTTGTGAATTTGATGGGCTGAATGACCTGCTCATTCACTAGTGATTCTATTCTATCCTTTCCTCATCAACACCATCATTGGAGCCTGGACAATTGTAGGTTCATGAAATTTGATATACCTGTCTTCACAAAGACATCTTTTTATAATGTGTATTCCACATGGACTTTGCCCAGGATAGTGATTATTTTCAACATGTTATTGTTATTGTTTCCTCTTAAGAGAAGAATTCTTCCATGTCAAACTGTTAATTTACCTCACAATGCTACCTTCCCTGTAACAAAAGCAACTTTTTAATCCCTCATCAAACAAAGGAAACCTTCTGCACTTTGTATTACACCAAATTGTCTCCACTTGGCCAATGAAGGTCAGATCTCAGCGTTCTAGAAATACAAGCAGTTAAGGCACACTGTGGATGTCAAATGCTCAACATCAGTTGGGGTCCTCAGCTCTCTGAGAGACAGTAGCCATTTGAGATGTTGACTCCATGCCATTCAGTCTTAGCAGTACTCTCCTGATGAAGAGTCAAGCTCAAAATGTCAACAGTCTTGCTCCTCATGTGTTGCCTGACCTGCCGTGTCTTTATCAACACCAGCATCTGCAGTTATCACTATTTACTTGAAGCCTGGACCAGCAAAATTGTGCATTCAAACTAAAGAGATAGGTCTATTGTTCAAAAGTGCTAACAGGTATGCCAGAACTGGGCAAAATTATTAAGTGCCCTCAATAAATAGGCGCTTTTAAAAGCTAGGTGAAAGTGAGTACTGCAGATGCTGGAGATCAGAGTCAAGATTAGAGTGGTGCTGGAAAAGCACAGCAGGTCAGGCAATGAGGAAGCTGTTGAAGTCCACATTGATGCCCTGGGGTTGAAGTGTTCCGATGTGGAAGATGAGGCGTTCTTCCTCCAGGCGTCTGGTGGTGAGGGAGCGGCGGTGAAGGAGGCACAGGACCTGCATGTCCTCGGCAGACTGGGAGGGGGAGTTGAAATGTTCGACCACGGAGCAGTGGGGTTGATTGGTGCGGGTGTCCCGGAGATATTCCCTAAACCGCACTGTGAGAAGACATCCAGTCTCCCCAGTGTAAAGGAGACTGCATCGGGAGCAACGGATACAGTAAATATCATTAGTGGATGTGCAGGTGAAACTTTGGATGTGGAAGGCTCAGGAGAGGGTTCATAGGGCCATGTGGAAGGCCTTAGATGGAGGTGAAGGGGGAGGTGTGGGCACAGGTTTTGCAATTCCTGCAGTGGCAGAGGAAAGTGCCAGGAGGGGACGGTGGATTGTTGTGGGGCGTAGACCTGACCAGGTAGTCACAGAGGGAACGGTCTTTGCAAAAAGCGGATAGGGGTGGGAAGGGAGATATATCCGTGGTGGTAGGGTCCATTTGTCAGTGACGGAAGTGTCGGTAGATGATACGGTTTATGCGGAGGTTGGTGGGGTGGAAGGTGAGGACCAGGGGGTTCTCTCCTCTTTTAGAAGCTACTTGATTGATTGATTGCTGTCACATGTACCGAGATACTGTGAAAAGTGTTGTTTTGCATGCTGCACAGGCAGATCGTACAATACAAAGTGCATCAGGATAGCAGAACAGAGTGCAGAATACAGTGTTACAGCCACAGAAAAGGCGCAGACAGATTAGAATCACCATTTT
Source organism: Chiloscyllium plagiosum (assembly GCF_004010195.1). Taxonomy (NCBI): domain Eukaryota; kingdom Metazoa; phylum Chordata; class Chondrichthyes; order Orectolobiformes; family Hemiscylliidae; genus Chiloscyllium; species Chiloscyllium plagiosum. The sequence continues at coordinate 8,128,046 of NC_057733.1, forward strand.
CCTTTCACTTCAAACACAGCATACACTATGAGGGCATATGCATGATATAGGTTTGTAATCTCTTGAGTATAGAAGGTTAATGGATATTCTCATTGAGGTGTTTATGACGATTGGATAACTAGGAAAAAAGCAACTTCCTTTAGCTTTGGGGTTCAGAAGAAGAGAGCAAACCCCTTTAAATTGTGGGTGGCACGGTGGCACAGTGGTTAGCACTGTTGCCTCACAGCACCAGAGACACGGGTTCAATTCCCGCCTCAGGTGACTGACTGTGTGGAGTTTGTACATTCTCCCCGTGTCTGCGTGGGTTTCCTCCGGGTGCTCCGGTTTCCTCCCACAACCCAAAAAATGTGCAGGTTAGGCGAATTGGCCATGCTAAATTGCCCGTAGTGTTAGGTGAAGGGGTAAATGTAGGGGAATGGGTCTGGGTGGGTTATGCTTCGGCGGGTCGGTGTGGACTTGTTGGGCCGAAGGGCCTGTTTCCACACTGTAAGTAATCTAATCTAGAACTAGGTGTTAAATCAGGTAAACTTTTCACACAAAGAGAAACGGACATGTGAAACTCTCTCTCCTTAACAGCTATTGAAAATTTTGATAGATTTTGTTTAAGTAAGTGTTGTAAGGGTTATGGAACCAAGGCCACAGACAGAGTACAGATACACATCAACCGTAATCCAAGTGAATGGTGGAACAGGCTCAAGGGCTTGAATGACCTCCTCTTGTTCCAAAGAGTGGCTCAGAAAATCTCAGATTTCTGGTTTCAGCTCTCTGTTTTTTAATAACTCCAGTACCACTGACTGCTGTAAATTTCTGTACTGTCTTTGTTTGTCATTGAAACTGTCATTGAAAATTTTTACTCCTAATTTCTTGCTGTCTTTCTGCATCAATGTCATTCGTCTACTTGAAACTAAACCAGACTGTTAGTTTTAGCCAGAATTCATGAGGCTAATCTGGCAGAGAATGCCAGATAATATGTTGGAAATCCCATATTTTCATGTAATTCTATTGGAATTGTGAACCATATTTAATTCTATAGCATATTATCTCATTCATTCAATGGATATGGCTCTTAATTCATGGGAGACTTAATCCATTAGGAAACTGCTGATTTGCTTTATGCACAAGTTTAATCTGTTGCAAGAAATTCCAAACTGACTTGCACACCAAAGTGAATCAACTTGAAAAATTTCAAAATAATATGGTGCTATGGAGCTGCAACCATCTCTTCTGTTTGATGACATCAATACCGTCTTCATTAAGTGAACAATGAGTAGCAGGTTAATAATCCATACTTGATTATGCATGGCTTGCTGTTTACTTAATTGGCCTACTTACAAAGTATTGTAGTTTATTTAATCCACGATCTTTTTCGAGATGTTCTATACCTTTTGTAACAAGCTTCCTGTTGGCAAGCAGCCATATCTATTGCAATGTATTTTTAATGACTCAATCTATCACAAAGCAAAAATGCATGTTTTGTGATCAATGTGAATTCTTTTTCCTCTGGAAAAAACTATTGTCACTTCTGATCAAATGAAATAAATCTCTGTGTTTTCAGTCATATCTGTAATTCCCGAGGGACAGTAGGAAGAGAACTGTCGGATCCCTTTCCTCTTGCACGTTATAAGTGGAAGCTGAAAGGTCCAGCCTCCTACATAGAGTCATACAGGACAGAAACAGACCCTTCAGTCCATCCACAGAGAGTAGCCCATTGGGATTTCCTCAGTGTTTACATTCAATGGGGCAAACTTTGCTAATTCTCCAATGTAGTGACATTAAACTTCTTCAGGCATTTGTACAATCCCAGAAGGACCATATTATATGCCTCCCAGTTGGAAATGCCAAGACCCGAGGATGAAACTGGAGGTTTCGGGTATTAGAGACTAATTTCTCAGGTAGCATCTGAGCAAAGCTGCAGCCGGCAAAACTCTACGTTACTTTTTTTTAAAAATAGATTATTCATTCAATTTTGGAGTCATAGAGTCATAGAGATGTACAGCATGGAAACAGATCCTTAGAACACTTTTTCATATTGGTTATAGCGAAATAAGGGGATAAAATGGGCATTGGACTGACAGTCACAAATCATTCAATTATGCAAAAAATATGTTGGGGGAAGGCAGTATCATATAACCAACAGCAAGAAGTCATGTTTTGGGAAAGCAAATCTCAGCAGGACTTATACACTTAATGGTAAGGTCCTAGGGAGTGCTGCTGAACAAAGAGACCTAGGAATGCAGGTTCATAGCTCCTTCAAAGTGGAGTCGCAGGTAGATAGAATAGTGAAGAAGGCGTTTGGTATGCTTTCCTTTACTGGTCAGAGTACAGGAGTTGGGAGGTCATGTTGTGGCTGTACAGGACATTGGTTAGACAACTGTTGGAATATTGCATGCAATTCTGGTCTCCTTCCTATCGGAAAGATGTTGTGAAACTTGAAAGGGTTCAGAAAAGATTTACAAGGATGTTGGGCTGAGGGGTGACCTTATAGAGGTTTACAAAATTATGAGGGGCATGGATAGGATGCATAGTCAAAGCCTTTTCCCTGGGGTCAGGGAGTCCAGAACTTGAGTGCATAGGTTTAGGGTGAGCGGGGAAAGATATAAAAGAGACCTAAGGGGCAACGTTTTCACGCAGAGGGTGGTACGTGTATGGAATGGTACGTGTATCTTCCCAAGCTCACCTTATTACCTGTGCATCATACCCCTGCTCACTGTGTTCTCCTACTCATCACAGTCAGAATTATTGGCCACTCCGGGCCCTCCTGGCACAATCTTTAAAGCCCAGTCATGTGCCCGGTCAAATACTGGCAGTCTGCAGCTATCTTGCGCAGCTCATTTTCTTTATCCCAGACACATTGGACAGAGGGTAAGTGGCATCACACTTTGCTGATAATCACCTGGAGGTCCTGCTGGAATGGTACTAGTCGAGAGTGTGGTGTCGGAAAAGCACAGCAGGTCAGGCAGCATCCATTCCTGATGAAGGGCTTATGCACGAAATGTCAATTCTCCTGCTCCTCGGATGATGCTTGACCTACTGTGCTTTGCCAGCACCACACTCTCGATGCTGATCTCCAGCATCTGCAGTCCTCACTTTCTCCTGATGGAAGGGAACTGCATGCTGTTGGTTCCCTTGCACTGTGCCCTGAGATGTTTGTGACTGATGAGATAACAGTGAGATGGCGTCGGCAGGTATCTGCTCTGACTTTCACGTTGGGAATTGTCATCATCTAGTTTCTCTCAAGATGGTGGGAGTATGGGAACCTGTGTATCAGTGAACTGAGATGACGTTATAATGAGGATGTTAATGTATGCAAATAGACATCTCCGCACTCCTTAGCGAGAAACCCGCCTCACTGTTTAACACTTTGACTAAAATCTTGTGAGTCCCCCAACTTTGTCGCCAGTATCCATATTGTTATGTACCCAGAAGGATTCTGCCCATTGGTTCTGAAGGAATTCATGTTCTTTGCTACATTGAGCTCCAACCATTCTGTTGGTATTAAACAAAGTCTGTGGGTGGAGACAGTGAGAGCTGGACTCCCCTTTGAAGTGAGCAGATGCATCCTTTAAAGCTCCCCAGAGTCCTCATTATCATGTCTAACTTGTATTGAAGTTGGACTTGCTGCCTTCATGCAATGAACCATCTTGTTAACTAAGAACTGTACCTCTTCTGTGTAAACTCTACAGTGGTGTCTTGTCCAGCATTGACTGTCCAGCCCTGGACTTAGTATTGACTAAAGAGACTAGAAAAGATCGAGGTTAGTTACGAACAGATGTTATCAATTCTAAAAGGATTGAAAGTAGACAAGTCCGCTAGGCTGGATGGGATTAATCCAAGGATTCTCTGGGAAGCTATGGTGGAGATAGTGGAGCCTTTGGCTTTGATATTTGAGTCGTCATTGTCTACAGGTCTGGTACCAGAGGACTGGAGGATTGCAAATGTTGTGCCCTTGTTCAAGAAGGGCAGTAGAGATGACCCAGGTAATTATAGACCAGTGAGCCTTACTTCTGTTGTAGGAAAGGTTTTGGAAAGGATTATAAGAGATAAGATAATCATCTAGCAAGCAATAATTTGATTTCAGATCATCAACATGGTTTTGTCAAGGGCAGGTCATGTCTCACAAACCTCATCGAGTTTTTTGAGAAGGTGACCAAGCATATAGATGAGGGTAGGGCAGTTGGCATGGTATATATGGACTTCAGTAAAGCCTTTGATAAGGTTGGATAAACTGCAGAATTGGGCTGAGAGGTGGCAAATGGAGTTCAATGCAACTAAATGTGAGGTGATGCACCTTGGAAAGAATAACAGGAAGGTAGAGTACAGGGTCAATGGAAAAATTCTTGGTAGTGTGGATGTGCAGAGGGATCTGGAAGTCCATGTACATAGATCCCTGTAAGTTACCACCCAAGTTGATAGTGCTGTTAAGAAGGCATACGGTGTGTTAGGTTTCATTAGTAGAGGGATTGAGTTCCGGAGCCGCAATATCATATTGCAACTATACAAAACGCTAGTGCGGCCGCGCTTGGAATATTATGAACAGTTCTGGCCGCCATATTTCGGGAAGGATGTGGAAGCATTGGAAAAGGTGCAGAGGAGATTTACCAGGATGTTGCCTGGTCTGGAGGGAAGGTCTTATGAGGAAAGGTTGAGAGACTTGGGTCTGTTCTCATTGGCAAGAAGAAGGCTGAGGGGGGATTTGACAGAGACATAAAAGATGATCAGAGGATTAGATAGGGTAGAAAGTGAAAGTCTTTTTCCTAGGATGATGGTGTCAGCTTGTACGAGGGGGCATAACTACAAATTGAGGAGTGATAGATTTAAGACAGAGGTCAGAGGCAGGTTCTTTACACAGAGAGTGGGAAGGGTGTGGAATGCCCTACCTGCTAATGTAGGTAACTCAGCCACATTAGGGAGATTTAAACAATCCTTGGATAAGCACATGGATGATGATGGGATAGTGTAGGGGAACGAGCTGAGAATAGTTCACAGGTCATGCAACATCGAAGGCCGAAGGGCTGTATTGTTCTATGTTCTAAGAGGGTTGGTGGTAATGAACTAACCCAAACACCATTTCCTCTGAACCATGTGCTGGTAGAGCTGGCAGATATCATGAGGCGCTAGTAATAACACAAATATAAACATTCTCTTGACCCTATTACAAAGAAGTGAAAATGATCTGTTTGGTGCCATTTGGGCAGCACAGTGGCTCAGTGGTTAGCACTGCTGCCTCATAACGTCTAGGACCTGGGTTTAATTCAAACCTGAGGCAACTGTGTGAAATTAGCACATTCTCCATAAGTCAGTGTGGGTTTCCTCCGGGTACTCCGATTTCCGCCCACAGTGTGGTTTGGCCATGTTCAATTTCCCCATTGTGTCCAGGGATGCACAGGGTAGGTGAGTTAGCCATGGGAAATGCAGAATTACAGGAATAGGGTATGCTGTGGGTCTGGGAATCTCTTCAGATTCAATGGATCAAATGGCTTCTTTCCTCAGTGTTGGGCCTCTATGGTTTTATGTTGTAATTTATGCAGCCTTGCCTGATACAGATTAATGGCTGAGTTTCCTACAATAATGAGTTTCGCACAAAAGAAAATCCTTTAGTTTTATGAAGTTTATGTTTATTTTTTTAGGATGTCCTCAGGTTGGAAAACAAATGAAAGACTTTCTATTCTTTAACCAGAGTTGGTAACTCTACTCAAAAGTGTTTGCCCATACATTCCAATGATTCCAGGTGCTAGGACTAGTACCACACATATTGGCTGGGTGATGTAAGGCAAACTGTGACAGTGCTCAGACCTCAGGAATTTCTGGACAGTGGCTTTTGAGATGATTTGAAATCGCAGCCCATTTCCCTTCTTTTACATTAAAAAATGTCACTGGTTAACACAGTGAATCAGTGAGTCAAATTATCATTGAGCACCTAAAATTAAAAAGCTGCAAAAAGACCTGGTTTACAGCAAGGACACTAGAAGCAGGGTCACTGAGAAGAGAGGAGAAAGTGAGGTCTGCAGATGCTGGAGATCAGAGATGGAAATGTGTTGCTGGAAAAGCGCAGCAAGTCAGGCAGCATCTAGGGAACAGGAGAATCGACGCTCCTGAAGAAGGGCTAATGCCCGAAACGTCGATTCTCCTGTTCCCTAGATGCTGCCTGACCTGCTGCGCTTTTCCAGCAACACATTTCCATCACTGAGAAGAGAGACTACTGAGCTTTCAGAATAGGTAGAGGATTTATGAAGGTCAGCGGTGTTAAGAATGTTTTGTGGTGAATTGTGTCAATATGTCTTTTAGACCCTATTGTTCCACATGTGGTTCAGCAACAGTTTGTCTATCAACCTCCTAAATCAGTGGACAAGGCTGTTCAGACCTGAGTCCATCAGGACTAATAGTACATCTACTCTGAGTTGATGTAGATGTTAATGATTGGTGTCGTGTGTGATCACCCATACTTTTTGTCCTCTATCCCAATGACTGACAGTCAGAGCAGGACAACAGAGTGGTCTCATTGGTAATAACAATGTCATCTGGAGGAACTCTGTAGAGAAGATTGTAACATAGTTATGATACCAATTCCCTTAAACTTAACAAAAGCAAAATGAAAGAACTAGGTGTAGACTTTAGGAAAAAAGCCATTTAATGATATTGCTCCGATGAAGGACCATTATGTAGATGGTGAAACAGTTAATAACTGCAAGCATCCATGTGTCAAATTGGGTGATAGCTGGTTTGGAGGGAGCAATACATAAAGGTGATAACCACAGAACATACACAACTACATGATTTCAGAAAAATAAAAGCTTTTTGCATAGATCCTACAATCTTGGAATTCTTACAGTGCTGTAGTTAAGAGCCCTGCCCTTTTTGGAACAAGTGTCAGTTTTGGTAGCTTTCAGAGAGGGTTTCTCTAGTGAGACTTTTCATGCTATTTTCTGAAACTTGCCTCATTACCTATGCACCGTGACTCCAAGGCTCCCCCTCGATTGTACCTTCCCTCTCATCAGAGGTGGTTTCTGAGGAATGCGCACTGAGTACAGAGAGGCCTGGAAGGAAGGGTATTTGTTGAGTTGAATATCTTTGACGAAATCTGCATATGAAAAAGTTTGACGAAAGTGGAGAGTTTCGTGAGCAATGAGAATCGCAGCTTGTCTCAGTGTCGCTGTTGGATGTGTTCAGGGACGAGACTATAATCTTGCAGGGCAAGTTGGCTGTGAGCTCAAATGTGCATTAGTATGTAAGAACTGTTAACAGGAGCTGATGTATAGATGAGGATATGTACTCAGTGTAGACTCACTGACTGATTTATTCTAATTGCACTGGGCTGGTTTTAATACTTATTTTAATTAAAGTTAAATTTCTGGGATAGAGTATGTTAGTTTGTCTTTAATGTTATTATTTACTTATGTGCAGTGGTTTCACAAGCAATCAATGTACCCAAACTGAATTTCCATATGCAATTTCTTGTATGGGTAAATAAGTGAAAGTTAAATGACTGGGTTACTGTGCAGAATGAACATTAATGCAAAGTAAAAAGCAAAGAACACTAGAGAGTAGGCAATCAAGTCAAGGGCAAAAGAAGGGAGGGTGCTTTAAGGTTCTAACAGTGTTGTGAGCAGAATAACCTACACAGGAAATTTTAAATGTCAATTAAGAAACTGACTCCTAATTGGTAAAAGCTCTTTCCCATTCGCTTATATTTTAATTACCTTCGGAGCATATTAAAATGTAATGCTGCTTATTCATTCTTATGTAAATTGCCCCTGGCATAGTGCGGACAACTTAATTAATTACAGCCTGTATCACTTTTCCAAGTGAGTAGGTCACGTGTGAATCTGTAATTAATGCTGCGTGGCAATCACTTGACATTCTTTGCAGCAAGCTGGGGGTGAGAGAATGGTGGTGGAGGGACTTGGTGCTGTGTGGTTATATTACAAGCTATTTACTTAATGCCAGCAGACAGTAAGACAGACTACATGGTTCTCCCCTGCTACAAAGCAGGGCCAGGGGAGAAGCAGCACCTACCTAGGACCAAATATAAGTTAAATGTGGATAGGATCAACATAAAACCATTAGCTGTAAAGGTCTGACAGACTGAGAAGGTCAAGCGCAGTCAATCCTGGACCAGCGCATCACATTTTGAAAATTCTGAGTTGCATTTTTATTGAATTTCCCGTGGCCTCACCATCCGCCTTACCTCGAGAATTCCCTCCTGCTCTCTGACATCTTCCAGACTTCTACAAATCCCCACTTTGCTTATAGCTCCACCATTAGAGGCTGTGCCTTCAGTTGACTGAGTCCGAAGCTCTAGAATTAACCCCTTAGCCCTCTGCTGCTCGTTTACTCTTTAACAGAAGGAAGGAGTGATCACTGAGCCACTGTTAACGCCCAAAGCCTGCTGCACTGGCAGATATTAAAAGTCTCAAGTTGCCTGCTCATGTACTTGCTAAAGATTCCATATCCACTCCATTGTTTTCCTCTTAAGTACTGCCACAGAAGCAGAAGCCCTGGTCAAACCTCATTTGCTTGTGTGTGAGATCTTGCTGTGTATAGATTTGACAACTTAAGAGCAGTGATCAAGCTTCTAAAGTAATCAGTTGGGGCTGGAGTGTTTGCCTTGGCATTCTAGTAGCTAGTCTTGGTTGGACAAGAAATTTAATTGCATATTGCTAATAAAAAAATACATTTTTCATTTTCACTCACCAGGACGATACACAAGAATGCCAGTTTAAGGCAAAAACCAACCTTTGTGCTACCTGAATAAATAAAATGGTGTATGAATTTCAGTGCCAATGTGACGCCAAGTCTGTAGTCCCAATAACTGGCATATCCCTTCCCCTTTTTGCAACAAGCAAAATACTGACTGTACGTCCTGGCCCACACTGACAAAACTTGCAGCAGTGTCCAGCCTCAGACGTGATCCTGTAATGAGTCAGCATATACTGGATAGTCCTAAATGTGCAAAGAATGAGGCTGATGACCTACTTAAGATTGCCAGTTGAGCTTTCAGTATGGTGTGCTGGAAACGATGTATATTAATGTATTACTAAATTAAGACTTTGACCAAGTTTGTAGTCACTTGTCTGAATATCTGGTTTTGTGGATTGGTGTTAGATTTTGTCTGATAACACTTTGTGAAACCCTTGGTATATTTTACTGTGTTAACAGTGCTATATGATTGCAGATTGTTGTGTTACTGACAGTTTTGAATAATACATTGAATTACAAAGCTCTGGTCCATACCAGTGTCTATATGAAAGCTCTCATTTCCTCCAATTCATGGAAGCTAATTAATCTTCCCAAGTGCATAGTCTGGCTAGTCAATGCGAACATAACCATAATACATTTCTGTATATTTAGAACCTTGGAGGTGCATGGTAAAGGCCAAGTCCCTTGTCCTTTCTTGGGCCTGTAATATAAAACTCTATTCCCCACAGATTTTCAGTCCTCTCTTAAGACATTTCATCTGTGCTGGTAGTAGTACTTACAGCAGTAAGTTTCATTGGAAAAGTGCACAATGGCTTTGAAATGAGTCTGATGCATCTTCTGTGGTTCAGAAGAGACTGATGGTGCAGAGATGTACAATTGCCCTTTTAGACTCCACTTACACAGCAAAGATGCTGACTGTTTTCTCCTTGATCATCTTCATAAGTGTTGGAAAACCCACCTGACAAAGAATATGTAGTTATCTAATGTTACAACCAACTCTGAGGGGATGAAGACATTCCCCTCTTTTTCATTTGGCGATAACATAAAGGCAAAGTACTGCTGGGGCTGGAGGTCTGAATAAAACCAGAAAGAGCTGGCGAAACTCGGCAGCAACTATGGAAAGATAAACACAGCTAACATTCCAAGTCCAATCAGAATCTTCTTCATACATCCAAAGTTCACTGATACCACCAAACCTGCTGAGTTTCTCCACCAATTATTGGTTATTACAGAGATTATTTGTTTAAAACAATATCATTTTTTCAATTTACTGTGTATTTTATCATGTACCAAACTATATAAAGAAATAAACCAAATAGTTCTCTCGTATTCACAAAAATCAGAGATAGTTTAATTAGAGTCATACATCACAGAAATAGACCCTTCAGTCCAACCAGTTCATGGTGACCATAATGCCAAAAAAGGTGTCAAAAAATGTTTTATTGTAAACTTGTTTAAAAAGTAAAACTCTTCCATGCGTATACACGTGCACACTGGCTTGCCAAACAGAACATGTGGGGGGAGGCTGAGGGAAGTGGAGCTGGGAATAGCTTAACTTCCTTAAGTAAAAACAGTTATATGGTTGAGGGTCCTTTTGGTCTTGCAGTTTTGACAGAGTTGTTGAAAATGTAAGCTTCAGACAGTCTCCATTAAACTGCAGTTTATTTTTTTAGGGACTTGGTGATACAACTCTTCTTGATATTCTCTATTTTTTGGGGTATTCCCTGATTTGTAAACGAGATAGGATCTGAGCTTGAAATAAAACCTATTGAGAAAGAGAACTGTTATAATTCCATCCTGCAGGACCTCTTGATATTATTTACCTCTGTAACAAACAAGTAAGCTTCTGATCGTAACGGGAGTGATACTGTCACACAATGGGAACAATCCATGTTAACAAACAGCTTTCAATTTCCCATTGATAAAACTACCAAGATGCCATTGAGGCAGATAAGGAACCTTCAGCATCCTTTTGCATTTTGGTAGCTTTCCTTTATCTCGGAAATTTCTGCAGACGAGGTGGCACGTGTTTTTTATCCTTGGGTGGTTTCCCAGATTGCCGGTGTGAAATTCTGCGACACGTGGAACATGACACCTGTTAACCCAAATCAGAGGGTTATTAGAAACTTGACCTCCCTTTCAGGTCAGGTGATGTCTACAGCCATTTTAAAATGCAGTGTTTTGGTTCATTTAAAAATGCTCTCTTTCAGTTGAAACTCTCAGGTTTTAAATCAATCTATGGGATTAAAGGTGACTGGTCCATATATTATAATTTTCTGATACTAACAATAAATACTTTGCATGAATTTAAAAAGCAGGATGATGGAAGCGGGCTGTCAACTTGCTATCACCTATTTTACACTATTATAGATTCAAAGTCCACATTGACTCTCACAATCAAGGCAACATTGACAACAACTTTGATTTAATTTTCCAACAAAACAAGTCCATCATTGAATTTCTCTTGGTCAAACCTTGGAAATTTTTCAACATAGCAATATTTGACCCCTTTACCAACTTGTTTGCCTCAGTCCAAATCTTCCTGCTACTTTCCACCAACTTTCTCACTAAAAGGAAAGACATTCAGATGCAGTCAACAAAAAGTATTCTTTTCCTGACTTCCAAAATGGCCAACTTGAGGGACCAATGGCAACGTTGTGGACACCATGGAAGCATCCGTTTCCTTAAAATGTGACACAGTTCGCACTACGATCCATGCACCAAATGCCAAGAAAGTCCGGGAATCATGCAACAGAGACAAGTAATGATGAGCAGTGTATAACCAGGATGTACCACCACTCAATGCAATTGTGGCTGGCTTGACTTTACCTGCCTTGGGCCCGGATCCTGTGAGATCTTTCCTCAAGAAAAATTGATCAATCTCAGCCTTGAAATGTTGAGTTGAATTTTCAACAATTTGCCATCACTCTGACTCACAACGCATCGAGCTTTGAAATCTGTGCACCCCTTATCTGTAAAGTGTAATGTTCACACAAAAAAGCTTAAGAAAAATAGCTTTTCAACTGCTCTGGTAATTCTACAAACATATTGACTGCACTGAATAAAATGAGTTTGTATTTTTTTCTCTCTTTAAAACAGCCATTGTGAGAATATGCTTCCATTGTTAGATTTGCATTTATGTAGATTTGACTGTGGGTGCTAATTGTCTTATTATCATAAACCGCTAATCTTAGAAAGAAACATTACCGAGAATAACTCAGTATTCCACTCACAAGGGACAAACTGGCAGAGATATTATTTTCAGTCATCTGCTCTATAAATGTCTTGCTTTCAGATCTTTCATACCCTCCATACCTGTTTCTATATTGTTGACTACATCACTCACATGTTAACTTCTTCCATCCGCCTTGTTTTCCCTTCATCTATTCTCTTCTCTACGCCTTCCCTTTCCCATCTCCATCTCCTCTCTCAATCTCCTCCTTTACCCTCCATTTCCACTCCCTTTTCCAACCTTGCCTCCCCCTCCTTTATCAGAAATCTTTTCTCCCTCATCTCCTCTACTTTGCTCCCTCACAATATTTATTTCTTCCTCATCTTCATTTCTTCTTCCTCTTTTTTTTCCCTGTTCCATAATCACACTCCCCTTGCACCCTTCCTTCCCAACTCTCTCCCCTCCCATCCCTTGTTTTACCCTCCATGAAGTCTCTACTCTCCAGCCCATTCTTATCTCCCAGTACTTGTAACTTATTCCTACATGGGGTTACAGGGATAGGGTAGGGGAGTGGGTCTGGGTGAGACGTTCTTCGGAGGGTCAGTATGAACTCAATGGGCTGAATGGCCTGCTTCTAATCTGTAAGGATTCTATGATTCTGTCTCCTTTCCTACCTATGTTTCCTTCGTCATCCCTGATCCAACTCCTCTCATATTGTTATGACCTTAGAAAGGGCCAGTAACTTTTAAAAGCTTTAATTGAAAGAATTAAGCCACAAGATTTCATGCCTTAGGTTACAAAAAAAACTTTTAAGCAAAACAAGTACTACTAAGTTAACACTGCATTTCAAAAACACCTACATTTTACACCTGAAAATGTCAACATGCAACTGATCCTACATCCATTTCCATCTGAGAGTTCCCCTATACTTTATAGGCTCTTGTGGATTCCATCACAAATCCTGGGAGTAACCTAAGGTGTGCCAGAGCTCTCACATATTCATTTTAACTCTCCTCAATATTCCTGCCATTTTCTACACCATGGGATTTCTTAGCTGGACACTAGTTAAATGATTTTAAGCATCCCTCTAACTCTCCCTGAACCCCTTGTGATTTGGACACTGCAGTTCAAACATGAGCCTCAATGCTTTGTTATTCATAATTCCAAATTTGAAAACACACCTTGATTTCTGATAGCCCTCTGTTTAGATCAGCAAAACACACAAACCCAGAATTTAACTGACTGTCTGTTTCACAAAAAACTATGCAGATTAAAACCCAATACTCATGAAGAAAAATCCTCCCTGCCAACTATCTCCATCCATGACAATATGGCAAACCACAGATATCCCAGATAGAGATCTAAACTAATTAGTTCAAATTCTCAAACTTTCCTCTTGTTCTGGAAAACTAATAATTTAAGTAATTTATTAAGATAACAATAGTCTCCTCCAAAAAATTCAGAGAAGAGTCCTCCATTGTTTAGTGTTTTCTTGTTTTCAAATCTGAACTGGATAAATAAATGTGGAACATCCTCTGAATTGTGATTACTTTAGGTCAGTTTACAGCTTCTCAAACTGAATGTTGTTCATTTATCTTACCTCAAAAATTTTAATCCCCAAACTAAAACGTCGCATTCCTAAAACATGAATTATGAAATTACATATTCTTAACTATAGCAGCACTGTGGCTCAGTGGTTAGCACTGCTGCCTCACAGTGCCAGGGACCCAGAGTCAAATCCATTGTCAGGTGTCTGTCTGTGTGGAGTTGGCACATTCTCCCTGGGTCTGCATGGGTTTCCTCCCACAGTCCAAAGATGTGCAGGTTAGGTGGATTGGCCATGGTAAGAACAAAATGGACAGGATTGTGGGGATAGGATGAGAGTCTGGGTTGGATGTTCTTCAGAGGGTCATTGTAGACTTGATGGGCCAAGTGTGGGTCCACAGAGAAAGGCTTAGACTTGCCAACACTCCAGCTGCAGATAGAGGCCTTGCCTCACATTTGGAAAAATCAATCAACTATCAGCTTAACCAACAGATAAGATCAGCTTGCAAAGTGATATGATTGGCAATGTCCAATCAACATTCCAAACCCACAACCATTTCTGTCTGGAAGGACAAGGGCAGCAGATACTTTCTCTCCAAGCAACTCACCATCCTAACTTGGAGTGATATCACCATTTCTTCAGTGTTGCTGGGTCAAGATCCTAGAATTTTCTCCTAAATGGCATTGTGGGTCAACATACAGCATGTGGACTACAGCGGTTCAAGAAGGCAGCTCACCAACACCTTCTCAAGGCGCAATTAGGGATGGGCGATGTATGCTGGCCCAGCCAGTAATGCCCACATTGCTCAATGGAATAAAAGAATTATCACCGTGTTAGTTATGTGGGGGCTTGAAGTGCTGCATTTCCTCCGTTATAACAATGACCACTTCAAATGTACACCAATGTCTGGAGGTTTCTTTGCTGTGAAAAAGGCACTATATAAACACAGGTTTATTTTGATTGGACTGGAGTGTTGATTTAGATGATATACTCAGCCCTGGGGTGTCTTTGACCCACAGGCTTTAGGTTCAAAGACGCAATTACTTTGAGGGTTACACCATCAATAATCAATAACTGGCAAACAATGAGCTATGGGGAAGGAAACAAGTTAACTATATGAATGTACTACCTCATTGACAGTAATGAAATGGTGTTGGGGCCGGATTTTCTTTCTCAGATGTGATTAGGTGGCCAATAGATTTACTGGAAAGATGTTCAGTTGTTGCAATGTATGGAAGTAATCTAGTGATGGAGCGAGAAGGGGTCAATATCTAGTTATACAGAGCAGTTCTTGTGCTGCCATTAATAACAGAATTCATCAATGTGGATTGTAAAAGACAGATGACAAGGGCAATTTGTCACTGTCAGATAGTTAGATATTAGTCTGGAGCTTTTGACCAACGGTGACTCCCTGTCTGAACTTATGCCTTATATCTGATTCAGCAACTTCTTCCTCTCTGCAGTTTCCTCATGTTAGAGCAGTAAGCACTTGATGGTATACAGCAGATACCTGTATCTTACAGACCACATTCTGCACAATGTCTCAATACACACAGAGTAGGTCAATACACCCCAGGTACTTTACGTGTTTGATCCTAGTATGTGCTATGGCGTGAGATGGGGCTGTGCTGGATTCCTTCACTTTGACAAGGGGTAGGATTTTGATTTTATACTTGCTGTGTTGCTTTCCTCCAGGTGCTTACGTTTCCTCTCACAGCCCAAAGATGTGCAGGTTAGGTGGATTGGCCATGTTAGATTGTTCAGGGATGTGTAGGCTAGTTGGATTAGCCAACGGAAATGGGTTATAGAGATGGGGTCAGGGGATGGGTCTCGATGGGATGCTCTTTGGAGGGTTGGTGCAGACCCGATGGGCCAAATGGCCTCTTTTTGAACTGTAGGGATTCTATGATTCTATGGCTGTGACATTGGGGTCAAACAGCTATTACAACACACTCCCACCCTTCCCACGATGATACAGACAGCCAACTTGGCTGAGAGTCTCCTCCGCAGATTTATGCCCAGAGAGTGAACCTGTCAACCAGTGAGGGATGGTAAGTGAACTCCCAAAGCTGGAAGGCCATGGAGCAGCCCTCAGGCCTGGCAGGAGCTGCTGTGAATGATAGGTTCAATGACAGGCAGCACACGCTCGAGCTGCTGTCTCGGCAAAATTAAAGCATTTCAAATTAAAGGAATAGCCTCCGTGGTCAGGCCAGCTTTGTGAAAGGGAAGACACAGTGGCCTGCCATCAAAGCTGTGACCAGGAGCTTGGGAAATGCAGTGTAAAGGGTTAATGTTCACCTGTAACTAAGGTAGTCCGCATCATCAGGGATGCAAAATCACATCACTATCAAAACTACTGAGAAATCATAGTAATTATAGTAAACATTTTATAATCTGATACCTATGGAACCAGGAGTGTGCTAGAGCAAAGAACAAAGAACATTACAGCACAGGAACAGACCCTTCGGCCCTCCAAGCCTGCACTGATCCAGATCCTCTATCTAAACCTGACACTTATTTTCTAAGGATCTGTATCCTTTTGCTTCCTGCCCATTCATGTATCTGTCTAGATTCATCTTAAATGATGCTATCATGCCCACCCCTACCACTTCCACTGGCAATGTGTTCCAGGCAGCCACCACCCTCTGCGTGAAGAAAGTTCCACGCATATCTCCCCTAAACTTTTCCCCTCTCACTTTGTACTCATGACTCCTCATAATTGAGTCCTCCACTCTGGGGAAAAAGCTTCTTGCCATCCCCCCTGTCTATACCTCTCATGATTTTGTAGGCCTCAATCTGGTCCCCCCTCAATCTCCATCTTTCTAATGAAAATAATCCTAACCTACCCAACCTCTCTTCATAGCTAGTGCCCTCCATCCTAGTGAACCTTCTCTGCACCCTCTCCAAAGTATCCACATCCTTTTGGTAATGTGGTGACCAGAACTGTATGCAATATTTCAAATGTGGCCGAACCAAAGTCCTCCACAACTGTAACACGACCTGCCAACTCTTGTAATCAATACCCCGTCCGATGAAGGAAAGCATGCCTTATGCCTTCTTGATCACTCTACTGACCTGCTTTGCCACCTTCAGGGAACAATGGACCTGAACACCCAGATCTCTCTGTACATCAGTTTTCCCCAGGGCTTTTCCATTTACAGTATAGTTCGCTCTTGAATTGGCTCTTCCAAAACTCGCATTTGTCCAAGTTAAACTCCATCTGCCATTTCTCTGCCCAACTCTCCAATCTATCTATATTCTGCTGTATTCTCTGACAGTTCTTTATCAAACCTTATCAAACACCTTACTGAAGTCATCAGTCAACTTTGTCACCCCTTCAAAAAAGTTTTATTAGGTTTGTAAGACATGACCTTCCCTGCACAAAACTATGCTGCCTATCATTGATATGCCCATTTTATTCCAAATGGGTATTTAACCTATCCCTCAGTATCTTCTCCAGTTACCACTGACGTCAGGCTCACTGGTCTATAATTATCTGGATTATCCCTGCTACCCTTCTTAAACAAGAGGACAACATTAGCAATTCTCCAGTCCTCCGGGATCTCACCCCATGTTCAAGGATGCTACAAAGATATCTGTTAAGGCCCCAGCTATTTCCTCCCTCGCTTCCCTCAGTAACCTGGGATAGATCCCATCCGGACCTTAATGCCTTTTAGAATACCCAACACTTCCTCCCTCCTTATGCGACTTGACCTAGAGTAATCAAAGACCTATCCCTAATCTCAACATCCATCATGTCCCTCTCCTCAATGAATACCGATGCAAAGTAATCATTAAGAATCTCACCCATTTTCTCTGACTTTCCTCCTGGGTGATCAAATATTCTGGATAATCAAGAGGTATGCATAATTGATGTAAAAACAAAGACTAAGTGATAGAAATGTAATGCATGAGGAATACACATCACCTTTATACTTTATTTACAGTAAATCACTTAAATTATTTTAAATAAAACTCACTGGCAGAGAGCCATCTCATTCACATCCTTAAATCAGGGCAGGCCTTATACTCCTGGGGAGTGTTGCTGAACAAAGAGACCTTGGAGTGCAGATTCATAGTTCCTTGAAAATGGAATCGCAAGTAAATAAGATAGTGAAGAAAGCATTTGGTATGCTTTCCTTTATTGGTCAGAGCATTGAGTATAGGAATTGGGAAGTCATGTTGCGGCTGTACAGGACATTGGTTAGGCCACTTTTGGAATACTGCATGCAATTCTTGTCTCCCTCCTGTAGGAAGGATGTTGGGAAACTTTGATGTGGAGGTGCCAGTGTTGGACTGGGGTGGACAAAATTAAAAATTCACGTAACACCAGGTTATAGTCCAACAGGTTTATGTGGAAATACTAACTTTCAGAGCACTGCTCCTTCATCAGGTAACTTGTTGAGCAGGATCATAAGGCACAGAATTTATAGCAAAAGATCACAGTGACATCTTATAAATTCCTACTTTGGAAATAGAACCAGTCTGACTCAAGATTAGGATACATACCAACTCTAACCTCACACCTTTAATGCATTGTCTGAGCTGAGATGTCCTTTTTTCATAAAACCTTAAGTTATAGAACATAGAACATAGAACAATACAGCACAGAACAGGCCCTTCGGCCCACAATGTTGTGCCGAACATTTATCCTAGCTTAAGCACCCATCCATGTACCTATCCAATTGCCACTTAAAGTTCGCCAATGATTCTGACTCTGCCACTCCCACAGGCAGCACATTCCATGCCCCCACCACTCTCTGGGTAAAGAACAGTTGCAACATCACTTCACGGCTCTTGAATCCAATCCCCCTGCTAATGAACGCTAATACACCATAGGCCTTCTTACAAGCTCTATCCACCTGAGTGGCAACTTTCAAAGATAATCTCAAGTATGTGGCTTAAAGGAAGTTCTGGGACTTATGTATTAATGAACCGAAACCTGCAACCTATAATTCAATCCCTCTGCTAATGAACGCTAATACACCATAAGCCTTCTTACAAGCTCTATCCACCTGAGTGGCAACTTTCAAAGATAATCTCGAGTATGTGGCTTAAAAGAAGTTCTGGGACTTATGTATTAATGAACCGAAACCTGCAACCTATTCTAAAAGATGAAAGACTTAACAGCAATCTACTTTTGCTCAATTTATCGTTTTAATTGCATGACACTGTGATCTATTGCTATAAGTTGTGTCTGATGATCCTGTCCCATTAGTTACCAGATAAAGGAGCAGCGATCTGAAAGCTCTTACTTCCAAATACACCTGTTGGACTATAATTTGGTGTTGTGTGATTTTTAATATTGTGAAACTTGAAAAGGTTCAGAAAAGATTTATAAGAATGTTGTCAGGGTTGGAGGGTTTGAGCTATAGGGAGAGGCTGAATTGGCTGGGGCTGTTTTCCCTGGAGCTTTGCAGGCTGAGGGGTGATCTTACAGCGGTTTATAAAATTATAAAGGGCATGGATAGGATAAATAGATAGGGTAAATTGAATGTCCTTCTTAAATAAGTGTTAATTACCAAAAATCTCTGTTTTGACTTACCTGATTTCTCAGTATTTGACACAATTCCCTCCCTTGGCGTTTTTCTTTTTATAACTCTGCCAGGGAGAGCTTGAATCATAGTGGTGTCAAACTGTGACAAGAGTTCCCTTACCCCCAGCACATGTAAACCAGGCAGTGAACCTGTGTTGTCTCAAAGCTAGAAGCAGTTTGCAAGAGCTGCCTGAGGTAGGGGCAGTCCAAAACTAGAGGGCAAACATTTACGGTGAGAGGGGAAAAATTTAAAAGGGACCTAAGGGGCAACTTTTTCAAGCAAAGGGTGGTACGTGTGTGGTGTGAGCTGCCGGAGAAAGTGATAGAGGCTGGTACAATTACAGAATTTAAGAGACATCTGGTGGGTATATGAATTGGAAGGGTTTAGAGGGATACGGGCCAAGTGCTGACAAATGGGACTAGATTCATTTAGGATATCAGGTGGGCATGGGCGAGTCGGACCAAAGGGTCTGTTTCTGTGCTATACATCGCTATGACTCTCTTTAATTGATTACTCGGACATTGCAGTAGATTGCGGTATTTGAGGAAAAATTGACTCGAAATTGAGTCGACTGTTGAAATTTTGTGGGGCCACTAAATTGAACAACAAATACATTTACTATGAGATAAATAAATTTTAAAAAACTATAATAATTATAAAATAAACTACATGAACTATGATTCTGAATGAGAATCTGTTACTCAAGGTCAGAGCCCCTTTTCTACCAGGTCTCGTCATCTGCAAGATTTAGATGTGCTACCTCTCTGGGAGACATTTTACACAGATTAGATTCTAGTTAACTGTTAAACTGATATAGATGCCACACACTAAGCTCTTTAAAGTATCTTCAAGTGTCCAGTTATTGTAGTGCAAAACCTCATTTTTCCAAACAAATTAGCTTTTTCCCCAAAGATTCTTATTAGCTGGGTACCTTTTAAGAAGCTTGAAGAATGTGATTCATTGAAGGACTGAGCCTTGTTTCAGTTGAAAGCCTCAGAGGGAGATAAGATTTATTAATTGTTTTTACAAAGGAATCCCACCAGCTGAGTGGAAAGGGGGGTCTGACCATCAAGACACTATTTCAAGATAGCAACTTTGGCCGGGTTAGAGATCAAAGTTGAGAGTGTGGTGCTGCAGGTCAGGCAGCATCTGAGGAACAGGAGAATCAGGAAGGCCTTACCGAAACGTCAATTTTCCTGCTCCTCGGATGCTGCCTGACCCCCCTGTGTTTTTCCAGCACCACACTCTCGATCCTGATCTCCAGCATCTGCAGTCCTCACTTTCTCCAGGTTCGAGATCAGCTTGAGATGAACTCTTGCAATTAAGGATTAATAAAACTGCCACATTTTCCTGACTGAGGTTAGTTCTGAATTGTTCTGTTTTCTGGAATTAAAGGGATTGCAGTGATTCACTGTGATTAATGGCACTTACTGGAAAATCTCATATTAATGGGATTCCTGGGACTCTTGGGGATTAATAGGATTGTTGTAATTCCCTTGGATTAAAGAATTGCTGTAATTTCTTGGGATGGATAGGATTGATGTGTTTCCCTCGGATTAATGAGATTGCTGAGCTTTTTGGGATTAGTGGGAGTTGCTGTGCTGGAAGTCTGGTCACATGTCAGCAATCCGGACAGTTGGACTGTAGCCTAAAGAACGTGAGGAAATGAGTTCCACGTGTTAGTGAACTAGCCTGCCAAGAGTGTGTTCAGTAACTGCCCTTCATTTACTCCAGAGGACTGTTATGCCTGTGGGTAATTTTATTCTCTTGAATGCGCTCGTTAAATAAGTGTTAATTACCAAAAATCTATGTTTTGACTTACCTGATTCCTCAGTATTTGACACAATTCCCTCCCTTGGTGTTTTTCTTTTTATAACTCTGCCAGGGAGAGCTTGAATCATAGTGGTGTCAAACTGTGACAAGAGTTCCCTTACCCCCAGCACATGTAAACCAGGCAGTGAACCTTTGTTGTCTCAAAGCTAGAAGCAGTTTGCAAAGGCTTCCTTCTGAAGATGACTCCGCAGTAAGTGAGCCTACTCACTTAGCATGGGGGATGGCTGATAATTTTGGGGAACGGTGGAGAGACGAGAGAATGGGAAGAAAACTATAAAGCGAGCACTGATTAAGAAGCCTCTGTAATGAGCTGGCAAATCTTAAGGTTCAGTTTTGCATCCCTACCTTGGAAATGTGCTGCAGGCTGTCCAACTACTGATAATGATATTAAAGTGGAGGAGAGGCAAGACAATATATCTGAATACATTACCACAGCAGCAAATATAATCTTCATAAAAGTAGTTTCTAGTGATTATAGAGTCATACGGCATGGAAACAAACTCTTCGGTCCAACCAGTCCATGCCGACCATAATCCCAAACTAAACTATATCCCACCTGCCCACTCCTGGCCCATATCCCTACAAACCTTTCTCTTCGGTCACTTAGCCAAATGTCTTTTAAACGTTGTAATTGTACCCAAACCCACCACTTAATCAGGAAGTTCATTCCACACATGAGCCACCCTCTGTGTAAAATAATTGCCCCTCATTTCTTTTTAAAATCTCTTTCCTCTCACCTTAAAAATGTGCCCCTTAATCTTGAAATCCCCCATGCGAGGGAAAAAACAGCCACCATTAATCCGGTCTATACCACGCACTATTTTATGAACTTCTATAAGGTGGCCTCTCAGCCTCCTATGCTCCAATGAGAAAAGTCCCAGCCTATCCAGTCTTTCTTTATAACTCAAACCTTCCAAATCTGGCAACATTCTGGAAAACTCTTCTGAACCCTCTTCAGCTTAATAATATCTTCAGCAATTGCAAAACAATTGCATTTACCTAGTGCCTTTAATGTGACTAAAAACATCTCAAGATACTTTAAGGGGCAGTTGTCAGAAAAAAAGTGAGTTATCAGGGGAAAAAAAGTCAATATCGAGCCATATAATGTGATGTGACGGTACATCCAAGCATCCATATAGGAGATGGACCAGGCCAATGGGTTCTTTGAGCCTTCTCCGCCATTTCATAAGGTTTTTAGTTGATCTGACTGTGACCTTAATTCCAAAATCTCATATACCTCCCACCATCCCCCCGCCCCGAATTGCCTCTGATTGTTAGTCAAGAAACTATTTACCTCTGCATTAAGAAACGTCAATGACTCTACCTCCCCTGGTCTCTGGGCAAGAAAGTTCGAAAGAATCACTCCACACAGACAGTCCTCGAGGGTGGAATGTAACCCAGATCCCTGGCGCTGTGAGGCAACAATGCTAATCACTGAGCCACTGTGCTGATGTGAGAAAAAGAATAATTCTTTATCTCCACCTTAAAGGGAAATCTCCCTATGCCGTGCATTAAGACCAGTGGACAAAGGCTTGGCCAAAGAGGTTAGATTTAAGAAATGACTGAAAGGAGGAGAGAGAGAAAGAGAGAGAGAGGGGAGAAGTTCAGTGAAGGTATTCCAGAGCTTTAAGTTTATACAGCTGAAGACAGAGCTGCTAAAGTTAGATTGGTGAGAGAAAGTAGCGGTACTGATGTAGTGGTACTGTCACCGGACTATTCATCTCGAACCCCAGGCTAGTGCTCTGGGGACATGGATCTAAACACCACAACCCCACAATTTTGAATTTAATAAAAATGTTGAATATAAATTTAATGATGATCATGTAACCACTGTCAGTTATCATAAAAACCTGTCTGGTTCACAAATGTACTTTAGGAGAAGAAACTGCCACTCTACCGGGTCTGGTCTACATGTGACTCCAGACCCACAGCAATGTGGCTAACTCTTAACTGCCCTCTCCCAGCTCTCTCCCAGCTGCGACACTCTCTCAGAATTTTCTCTTGATGTTATCGCCCTTGGCTGCTGGAGTTGCATGTGAGACAGTCGAGAGAAGGAGCCATGGTTTACTAAAGAAGTTGAAGCTCTTGTCAAGAGGAAGAAGAAGACTTATGTGAGGATGAGGTGTGAAGGCTCAGTTAGGGAGCTTGAGAGTTATAAGTTAGCCAGAAACGATCTAAAGAGAGGGCTAAGAAGAGTTAGGAGGGGACATGAGAAGTTGTTGGCGGATAAGATCAAGGAAAACCCCAAAGCCCTTCTATAGGTATATCAGGAATAAAAGAATGACGAGAGTACAATTAGGGCCAATCAAAGATAGTAGTGGGAAGTTGTAGGTGGAATTAAGGACATAGGGGAAGTGCTTAATGAATACTTTTCATCAGTATTCACATTGGAAAAGTGTGATATTAGTGAGAATAAGGAGATACAGGCTACATGATTAAATGGGATTGAGGTTGGCAGAGAGGAGGTTTTAGCAATTTTGGAAGATCTGAAAATAGATAAGGCCCCTGGGCCAGATGGGATTTAGTCATAAAGTCAAAGAGATGTACAGCATGGAAACAGACCCTTCAGTCCAACCCGTCCATTCCGACCAGATATCCCAATCCAATCTAGTCTCACCTGCCAGCACCCAGTCCCATATCCTTCCAAACCCTTCCTATTCATATACCCATCCAAATGCCTCTTAAATGTTGCAATTGTACCAGCCTCCACCACTTCCTCTGGCAGCTCATTCCATACCCATACCACCCTCTGTGTGAAAACGTTGCCCCTTAGGTCTCTTTTATATCTTTCCCCTCTCACCCTAAACCTATGCCCTCTAGTTCTGGATTCCCCGACCCCAGGGAAAAGACTTTG
>NC_057733.1:8152037-8166512 GCF_004010195.1 Chiloscyllium plagiosum
AGGTAACCCTCTTCGCTGTCCACTCCACCTCCAATTTTGGTGTCATCTGCAAACTTACTAACTATACCTCTTATGCTCGCATACAAATCATTTATGTAAATGACAAAAAGTAGAGGACCCAGCACCGATCCTTGTGGCACTCCACTGGTCACAGGCCTCCAGTCTGAAAAACAACCCCCTACCACCACCTTCTGTCTTCTACCTTTGAGCCAGTTCTGTATCCAAATGGTTAGTTCTCCCTGTATTCCATGAGATCTAACCTTGCTAATCAGTCTCCCATGGGGAACCTTGTCGAACGCCTTACTGAAGTCCATATAGATCATCTTCAGATTCTCTGGGAAGTCAGGGAGGAGATTGCAGAGCCTTTAACTTCCATCTTAATGTCATCATTGTTGACAGGAGTTGTGCTAGAAGATTGGAGGATAGCAAATGTTATTCCCTTGTTTAAGAAGGGGAGTCACGATAACCCTGATAATTATAGGCCAGTGAGCCTTACTTCGGTTGTGGGTAATGTGTTGGAAAAGGTTATTAGAGACAGGATTTATAATCATAAGGAATAATTTGATTAGGGATAGTCAACATGGTTTTGTGAAAGGTAGGTCCTGCCTCACTAATCTTATTGAGTTCTCCAAGAAGGTGATAAAACAGGTGGATGAGGATAAAGCGGTTGATGTGATGTAAATGGATTTCAGTAAGGCATTTGATAAAGTTCCACACTGTAGGCTATTGCACAAAATACGGAGTTTCGGGATTGAAGGCGATTTTGCAGATTGATTCAGAAATTGGCTCGCTGAAAGAAGGCAGAGAGTGGTGGTTGATGGGCAATGTTCATCCAGGAGCTCAGTTAGTGGTGTGCCGCAAGGATCTGTTTTGGGGCCACTGCTGTTTGTCATTTTTATAAATGGTCTGGATGTGAGCATAGAAGGATGGGTTAGTAAATTTGCGATGACACTATGGTAGGCAGAGTTGTGGATAGTGCCAAGGGATGTTGTGGGTTACAGAGAGACATAGAGAAGGTGCAGAGCTGAGAAGTGACAAATGGAGTTTAATGCAGAAAAGTGTGAGGTAGTTCACTTCGGAAGAAGTAACAGGAATGCAGAGTACTGGGCTAATGGTAAAATTCTTGGCAGTGTAGATGAACAGAGCAATCTCGGTGTCCAGGCACATATCCCTGAAAGTTGCCACCCAGGTTGATAGGGTTGTTAAGAAGGAATATGGTATATTGGCGTTTATTGTTTGGGGATTGGGTTTCGGAGCCACGAGGTCATGGTGCAGCTGTAAAAGACACCGGTAAGACCACAGCTGGAGTACTGTTACAGTTCTGGTCACCACATTAAAGGAAGGATGTGGAAGCTTTGGAAAGGGTTCAGAGGAGATTTATTAGGATGTTGCATGGTATGGAAGGGAAGCCTTCCAAGGAAAGGCTGAGGGAACTGAGGTTGTTCTCGTTGGAGAGAAGAAGATTGAGAGGCGACTTAATTGAGGGATATAAGATAATCAGAGGGTTAGATAGGGTGGACAGTGAGGCCTTTTTCCTACAATGATGAAGGCTAACACGAGGGGACCTAGCTTTAAATTGAGGGGTGATAGATTTAGGATGGATGTCAGGGGTATTTTCTTCACTCAGAGAGTAGTAGGGGTGTGGAACGGCCTGCCTACAACAGTAGTAGACTCGCCAACATTAAGGGCATTTAAACAGGCATTGGACATACATACGGATAATAATGGAATAGTGTAGGTTAGAAGGGCTGTCAGATTAATTTCACAGGTCAGCACAACATCAAGGACTGTACTGTGCTGTAAAGTTCTGCGTTCTATGTTTTAATCTGTTTTCTGAAATTGCCTTTTACCAAAGGGTGTGTCTATGGGATGTTACTATATCGGAACAGTTAATTAATAAGATTAATTTCACAGGTCAGCACAACATCAAGGACTGTACTGTGCTGTAAAGTTCTGCGTTCTATGTTTTAATCTGTTTTCTGAATTTGCCTTTTACCAAAGGGTGTGTCTATGGAACAGTTAATTAATAATAGTTAATGTATCTGATATTCTGTTAAGTTTTCCAGTAGAGTTAAGTCACTCCAGTTCTTCCTTTCTCTTATTGTATTTTAACTATAGTGAATAAATAAAGTGTGTTTTGCTTTAAATACAGTTGTTTGACCAATAAAATTGAATCTGGAACCTAACACCTTACATTTACCTTTTAAAATAAGAAAAGGTTAGAGTCTAAACTATTTTCTGAATTTTTGAAGGAGTTGGTCTGGCCTTTAACTGTTTGCTCCACCATTTGATCATGGCTGACATGGTAGTCAGAGATCCTAATGCCCATGGATGTTGAGAGGGTCTATTAGACATGAAAGGAAGGAAGGGATGGCATCTTGGGGGGACGGAGTTACCTCCTTCTGCCCAGAGGGCACCCCAAAAATGAGGTGCCCCCTTTACTTCCTTCATCTCTTCACGTAGGCATTTAAAAATAGGCTGTCCAATCATGTACAACTACCTGCCACTGTATTATCAGGGTGTGGTGAGCTTTTATGAATTTCAGTTGACCCTTAATTCTTTACTTCCATGTGGTTAGTGAGCTGGGAAGGGGGGGGGGGTCTGCCCACTTTCTGGTTAAGGGGGTGAGCTCAGGAGAGGCCAGGATTGCAGTGTGCTGCATCCCCTCCCTACTTCAGGCAATATGGCCACAGCCCCACTGAAAGCACTCCCATCCCCGACCCCTCACCCCACCCAAGGGGCATACGGTACCCAACCCTTAGGTTCACTTCAGTTGAAAGGGATATATGAAAACATCATCATTTTGTAAAGTCCAGAATTTGTGACACAAAATCCAGATCCAAACAGGTTGAATTTGGAACATTTCAGAATATGCCTGATCTGGATTATTTCTGATAGAGATGACACAATGCTGATTATTGTTTGGAATTGCAGCTGAGCCCCTGTGTTATGGCTAAACTGTGATAAAAGACTCACGTTAATGTAGCACCTTTCATGAATTTAGAATGTCCCACAGTGTTTTGCAACCTTTGAAGTGTGCTGGCTGTTTAATGAAGAGCATGCGGCAGGCAATTTACATCTAGCAATGTGATGATGACCAGTTAACCTATCTTGGTGGGGTTATTTGAGGGATCAAGATTGATCCAACACATGGAACTGACCCCTGCTTTTTGAAATAGTGCCAAATGTCCACTTAAGAGGGGCAGGAGGGGCTCAAATCTTAGGCAGAAGTAAGTACTGCAAATGCTGGAGATTAGAGTCAAGATTAGAGTAGTGCTGGAAAATCACAGCAGGTTAGGCAGCGTCCGAGGATCAGGAAAATCATTCCTGATGAAGGGGGGTTGCTCGAAACATCGATTTTCCTATTCCTCGGTTGCTGCCTGACCTGCTGCGCTTTTCCAGCACCACTCTAATCAGGGCTCAAATCTTGTCCAGAGCACATACGTTTGTGTTCTCAGCACCAACTCTCTTTTGGAAGGCAGGTATTTCTCACACACTGCCATCTGACCTAACATCCCTACAAACATGGGCTCTCTAGTAGTTGTGTGTGATTGATGTACTATCCCTTATGTATCACTCGGCATTTGGTAACACAAACCCTGAGAATTGCTGAGAAAAGACCTGTGACAGTATAAAGGGGAACAGCATTTGCCTGTGTATGAGAAGGGCTGCTGCTCAGTTGACAATGCATTCTGATTGTGAGAAACAGCGCCATGGAGGGTACGCCTGTTAGATGGTGTCTGACAGTCCTTCCCCCACCTCATCCTAGTTTCAAACTTCCAGCTCCACACTGTCCCCTTGACCTGTCCGGACTTGTCCGACCTGCCTAGCTCCTTTTCCACCTATCCACTCCACCCTCTCCTCCCTGACCTATCATCTTCATCGCCTCCCCCACTCACCTATTGTACTCTATGCTACTTTCTCCCCACCCCCACCCTCCTCTAGCTTATCTCTCCACGCTTCAGGCTCTCTGCCTTTATTCCTGATGAAGGGCTTTTGCCCGAAACGTCGATTTTGCTGCTCGTCGGATGCTGCCTGAACTGCTGTGCTCTTCCAGCACCACTGATCCAGAATCTGACAGTTAACTGCCAAGCTTTGTTTTAATTTAAACCGTGTGTATTGGCTGTGACCCTTGATTCAAAACTGGTATGTGTTCTTTTTCGCAACAAGTTGCCTTGGTTGACATTTTCTGTTCCTGGTATTACATTTTGAAAGAGAGACATGGGATTTAAAGAGCAATTCTCTCATCAGAAGCACCGATTCTAAAATATCACGACATTCTCAACTTTGATATCATTCCCTTGATGAGGGTGATAGTTCCTTGTGGATATTGCTTGTTGCAGAAATGCCTGTGGCTGATTCCACTCTTAGCTTTATCTCTCAGGTGCTTTATGTTACAAATTGTTAACAGCTTCTAATCGTAGTTCACATCTGTGACTCAGGTTCAGAACAACGCAGGGAACACCTCCACTGGTGAAATCATAGAATCAGAAGAGCATTTGTTCAGTCCAACATGTTGGTGCTAGACCTTTGAAAGAGCTTTCCAACTTATCTCCCTGGCCTTTCTCAGCAAGTGTTTTCTTTCCATGCGCATGCTGAGTCCAACTCGATTTAGCAGCATCTAATCACTGAAAGGGAATTGCATGTTAAGCCTCGAACCTGCACATCAGAAATAAGATTGGATAAGGTGGACCCTGGCTGCTGTTATCACAGAATAGAATCCCTGCAGTGTGGAAGCAGGCCATTCAGCCCATCGAGTCCACACCGACCTTCCAAAGAGGGGTGACTGTTCCAGGCAGCGGAGGCCTGTAGGTCCTGTACATAACAGGACTCATTAGAACACCATCTCCATCTACTCTCTATCATTAGGAATGTGGGGGGGGGGGGTGATCATCACCAGCAACTGCTCAGCAATAACCTGCTCAGTGACACCCAGTTTGGGTTCTGCCAGAGCCACTCGGCTCCTGACCTTATTATATGGACAAAATATGGACATGGAGCTGAATTCCATGAGAATGGCCACACTTGACATCAAAGTAACTTATGACTGAGTGTGGAACTCATCAAGGAACTCTAGTAAAAGTGGAGTGGTTGGGAATCGGGGAATGATCTCCACTGGTTGGAGTCTTGGCTAATACAAAGAAAGCTGGTTGTGGTTGTTGGTCGTCCCAGCCCGAGGATATCCTCAAGGCCAAACTGACTGCCTCGTCAGTGGCCTTCATTCCTCCGTAAGGTCAGAAGTGGGCTGGTCATTGTTGACTGCACAGTGTGCTGTACTATTCACAATTCCTCAGGTACTGCAACAGTTTCTGAGCCTTTTGCTGATTTACTCCAGCAATTTCTGTTTTTGTTTCAGATCTTCAGCATCTGCAGTTCGTTGTTTTTGTCATCATCCTAACGAACTGCCTCTGAGCTGCCTCCAAATGAAATTATATCTTCCCTTAAATAAGGGGACCACAACTTTGCTCACAGCACTCAGATGCAGGAAGGCTTTCCTACTCTTATACTCCAATCCCTATGAAATGGGCAATAAATTCCATCACAGCCAGCAACACCCACATCCTGAGTGAGAAGACATAGAATTAAAACAAATACTACTGCAGTGACAGATCTGTGCTGTTAGTGGGATCTTGCTGTACACAATGCTGAATGTAATGTAGCAGTCACGACATTCAAAGTGCTTCCCTGTGACATTTATAAAGCCATCTAAATAACAACTTGACTTTTCTTCATAATTGCAAACCCTTTGCTCTTTCTGCAAAATGGCAAGGCAAAGAAACAACAAGCTTGCATTTTTTTTGGAGGATATTTCATGATCTTGTGACTTTCCAAAACACTTCACAGCAAATTAGTTTCTTTTGAAGTGCAGCCAGTGTTGTGATGGATGATGGAAGGGACAAAGTTAAGGGCAAATCGGTTTGAAGGCTAATCTTAATACATTCAAAACAATTTATTGGAATAATGCTTATCGGATTAAGCAAGTGTACATATCAATTGCAGCAAACAGAGTTCAAGATGCAACATCACTTGACAATGTGATGAGATCCATATTGATATCTTTTGTGTTTCTATGCCATGCCAATGAACAAACAAAGTAACTTCAAGTGAAAATAATAGTCATGATAATTAGATTTAAGCTTATTCATATTTAGTGATGATTCATTGAAAAATCCAAACCACATGACCATGGGCAAGACAGTTACAAAGCTTCGATATTGAGTCAGCTTTCCTCAGCTTTTTAATTCCCCTTACAGAGGTTAGGGGTGCATCAGGATAAAACAACCCCTTTTTCATTCCAATTCCGATCATTTTACAAATACATACAGATTGATCCACGGATTGTTGTAAACAATATCAATAAGGAAAGATCGGATGATAGCAGTGGCCAACTGAACAGGTTACAGTGTCACTTGGCCCGAGGTCTGCATGGTTCATGTGCCAGGCATCTGATGTGTATCCATTAGGAATATTGGCCCATTTGGAACCAGAAAAGGCCATTTGACCCCTTACATTTATTCTCCCATTCAGTTAGCTCATGGAGTTCATCACCTAAATTGGGATATCCCAGTGCCATAAATTGGCAGTACTGGGAGGTGGGCGAATGTGGAGGTGGGAGGTTTGCTCTGCCTCTTTTTAATGTTTAACCTGTTCAAGCACAATTCAAATTGGGCGTTGCATACCGGCCTTGCCAGAAATGCTCACATCCCATGAATGAGTAAAGGAAATTTTTCATTCTCGTGGTAAATCAAAGTGGAAACTCAAACTGCATAACTTGCCACAGGCAATTAAAGCATTGGTGTGAAACTGGGTCTTTTATATAACCAGGCAGAATTTTTAAAAAGATTCCTGGTTTTTCTCATTCATTGAGCACATTTCAACCTCTGCTTGCATTAGTTTCTCTCAGTCTGCCTTATCAACTCCTTTGATCAACTTAAATGTCATAATTAGATCAAATTTTAACAAGCCGGTTCTGAAGAGGAATGAATCATAGATCCCCTACAGCGTGAAAGCAGGCCATTCAGCCCATAGCTGGAGTTTAGTTCAATATCAGGCTGTCAATTTCTTCTAACCCCCCCTCAAAAAAAAAGCTACCATCTCCTCCTTGCATGACTACTCATCCTGTAAATGCTGTAAAAGGTTTGTTCTAAAATTAGTATTGGCTGTAACTCTGCTGTGCCTGCCAACGCAACCTGGATAAACTGGGTTACAGCACACAGCATGTTTTTTCAGTCAGCTGGGAAAGACTTGTGTATAATTTGCAAGTATAAGATTATGAGAGTTAATAGATCAGGAAGGTTATAAAACAACTTACTAAGTTGTAGATTTGAAGATATCCCATTGACAGGGGGTTGTTTACCTTTTAACAAAAAGGGAACACGCAGTGGCTCAGTGGTTAGCCCTGCTGCCTCACCGTGCCAGGGACCCAGGTTCAATTCCACCCTCCTCTGTGTGAAGTTTGCACATTCTCCCCGTGTCTGCGTGGGTTTCCTCCGGGTGCTCTGGTTTCCTCCCTTGGTCTAAAGATGTGCAGGATAGATGAATTAGCCATGGGAAATGCAGGATAATGGGGATGAAGTGTGTCTGGGTGGGATGCTCTTTGAAGGGTCAGAACAAACTGGGTGGGCTGAATGGTCTCTTTCTGTGCTGTTGGGATTCTAATACCTAGCAGGAACATTCATCAACCTCATTACCATCAGGTTAGATGAGGGGGGATTTGATCAACAACAGGGTCAGGCCTATCTATAACGTTGCCTGTGGTAAAGTAGGATTTGGCAAAGTCATCTAACCCCAACCTAAGTGCTCCCCAACTTTTTTCTCAATGTAAGACTATTTTGATGCTCAAAATTGTTGCAACTTCAGAGTCGGAGTCAGATGGAGGAGGGGAGTGGATGGAGTTGTCAAGCATAGGAGAAGTGTTGTTAAGGGGAGCATTTGGATGTGGGGCAGAAGAGATTTTGGAACAAGGCAGATGGATCTGTCCACAACCCTCTGGAAGACTGATGGGACCTTAGAGCAAAGGGTCATGAATGTTTATGTACTGGAGCCTTCTGACGATCCGGGAACCGTTCAAAGTACATCCTCCATTATGGAAGGCCCCAAATGGCCAATGGAAGCACTGAACAAAAGGCCAATAGGGGCATTGGAAGAATTACAATTCACAGCAGCAGAAAGCTGTCCCATCGCCAAGTAGTCACAGAGTCATCCAGCATGCAGATAGACCCGTCAGTCCAATTAATCCACACCAGCCATACTTCCAAGCTAAACTAGTCCCACCTGCCTGTGCTTGGCCCATATCCCTCCAAACATTATTCCTCTACTTACCTAAATAAACATTGTAACTGTACATTCTTCCACCACTTACTCTGGAAGTACATTACACATACAAACCATTCTCGGAGTAAAAGGTTTCCCTTCCTGTCCTTTTTAAACCTTTCTCCTCTCACCTAAAAAATATGCCCTCTAGTCTTGAAATTCCCCATCCTAGGGAAAAGACACCTTCCAGTCATCTTATCTATGCCCCTCATGATTTTATAAACATCTATAAGATCACCCCTCAATCTCCTACGCTGCAGTGAAAAAGATCCCAGCCTAACCAGCCTCTCCTTATAACTCAAATTCTCCATTCCCAGCAACATCCTGGTAAATCTTTTCTGAATCCTATCCAGTTTAATAATATCCTTCCTACAACAGGGCGACCAGAACTATGAATAGTTTGTGAATAGAAATTCCTGTAGCCCAATATCGAGAATTTAACTCAACACCTGCCATATTAGAGCTAACTCTTCCAATATGGTGACACATGGTTTTGGAACCATTGGTCTGAGCTTGCTCATGAAAAATATCTGTTTTGTCATTTAAGATATCATTCTCATTTACAAGACTGATTGAACCTGGACATATTCAGCCTGTACAGTTTAATACCAGATCAGACTGCAACCTTCACCTGTCAAGAAAATTGTCTTTACCTTTATTTAGATGGGAATTGTAAGTCTACCTTTAAGTACGGGTCTCACCAAGTCTGGTCCCCTGACTTATTGCAGAGAAATCCAATTTGAAACACTGTTTAGAAAGTGTCCTGCAATCCCCTCAAAACATTTAAAGCTTCATTTAACCTTTTTTTTAAACCAGCTGTAACAATAACAAGGATTTGTTCTGTCAAGCTTAAAAGGTAACTACCCATTGTCCAGGAATGTGAAGCATGTACACTGTTGAGTTTCCCTGGCCAGAGATCGGTGCTGTAACATGGGCCTGTCAGCCGTGTGTTATTCTGAGTAGATTCTCTCCAGCCAATATCTGTTGTACCACTTGTGGCTTTGTTGTGGATAGAAATCCCTGAAAAATGATACTACCTTTTGCAGAAACAACAAGGCAAGTATAGTCTCCCCTCAACTCTGTGAAGTGAGCGATAAAGAAAAGAATTCTCCTTGTCGGAATAAACAATTCATAATATCTGTCTAGTGACATGTTGCAGACCACTCCTTTGCTGTCTGTCTGTTAGCATTTTTGAGCAATGAGCAAAACACAAGGAGACTGGAATTTACATTAGTACCATTTGATATATTGTACTTTCCTGTCCTGGCTTTCTCTCTTTATTAGGGTCTTTCAAATACAAATCAGCAGAATGTTCCACCAACAATCTTTGAGTTGCAATACTTCCTACAGGCACTTAAAGGTCAGAAGTTGTCAGCATAAAGAAAAATGGATTTGAGGTCTTGATGTACCCATATATCATACAGTTGTCAGGGTCAGTTACCTTCAATAAATACATTGATGATCTTTCCTCTATCACCAACTCCAAAGTGATGATGTTTGCTTTGTGGTTACTTGCATTCAAACTGTACAGACACTGAAAATTCCATGCAAGACCTGGTCAGGATTCAGATAAGTGACCCTTAACATTTATGCTGCAAAAGTGACCATCTCCAGCAAGAGAGAATCTAACCACTGTCTCTTGACATTCACTGGCATTAACTCACAATCAATAACCTGAGGTTACTATTGACCGGAAATTAGGTTAGACCAGTCGTATAAATTATGGTGGCTGTAGGAGCAAGGCTAGCAATACGGTGTCAATAATTCAATTCCTGACTCCCCAAAGCTTGTTCATCATCAACAAGGCACAAGTCAGAAGTGCGATGGAATACTCTCTACTTGCCTGGATGGATGTAGCTCCAGCAACACTCAGGAAATTCAACAGCATCCATGACAAAACAGCCGGCTTGACTGTGTGCCAGTCTGTGTGTGTACACACACCTGTCTGTGTGTGTGTGTGTATGTATGCACGCCTGTCTGTGTGTGTGTGTGTGTGTGTATGTATGCACGCCTGTCTGTGTGTGTGCGCGCCTGACTCTGTATGTGTGTGTATGCTTCAAGATAGGAGTGGTGCTGGAAAAGCACAGCAGGTCATGCAGCATCCGAGGAGCAGGAAAGTCGACATTTCGGGCAGGAGCTCTTCATCAGGAATAAGGCCTCATTCCTGAAGAGCTCCTGCCCGAAACATCGATTTTCCTGCTCCTCGGATACTGCCTGCCCTGCTGTGCTTTTCCAGCACCACTCCTATCTTGACTCTGATCTCCAGTATCTGCAGTCCTCACTTTCGCCATGTATGTATATGAGCCTGTCCATGTGTGTGTGTGCATGCCTATCTATGTGTGCACACGCCTGTCTGTGTGTGTGCGTGCGCATGCCTGTCTGTGTGTGTGTGTAAATGCACATGCGTGGCCTCTCTTAGCCGGAGGTGATGGCATCCTCAGCCGAGGACAGAGGCGATGAAGCTGCTGCGGGCAGAGGAATCAGCAGCCCTCAGAGAATGCAGCCTCAAGCTTCTGTCAGTGCCTGAGAATTAGTGAGGGCATTTGGAGCGGGCGGACAAATTCGGGGAATAATAACAAGTATCGACCCGGCACACTGTCATTCTTCACACCTGTCATTCTTCACACACCCTTGAGTCTAAGAAGTCCCAAACACAGAGATACACTTTGTAGGTCTGGCAAGTAAAAAAGTCTGGTCAAGGAGCATTAACAATAGGCATGCCATAATTGTACAGTTTCTTTTGTTCCTGCAGTCACTCGCCATCTGTGCTGGATGTGAGGCATCTCTCCTCCCACTATCCTACACCCACCTACTCATTTGAGACCTGGGATTTGAGCTCTTGATGGTTTTATCTTCAGTTGGGAGTGTCAAACCATAGCTGTCCAGTTTGAAAGAAGAAGTCATTTCTCTAACTTGAGCTTTTACTTATGGGTTTGTGCCAATGGAATTAAGGATTGCCGCTGAAACATTTGTGCAGTGTGGGTACTTTCATCCTGCAATGCATGTTGTGTCTTGTTTTGGTGAGGGACGGGGTTCGATGGCATTTTTAGAATGTCTTGAGCCGAGCGTCGCTCCCCAGTCACTTGCTCTTCCTTAAAGGGGAACTGTTATGTTAGGAGGAAGATTCCATTTGAGCCCAGGAAAGGACACCTGATTGCTTTGACACGCCATCATCTCAGGGGAAATGGGTTCACTCTCTGAGCAAACTTAGCTTCAGAGAACAAATGGCAGCCCTGTTAGTCTTACACCCACACAACGCGCAGCCGAAATTATATAAATCCAAGGGGATGGTTCAGAAATCCACAGAATTAGCACCCCCTCCCTCTCCTTCTCCCCCCTCTCTCTCTCTCTCAATCTCTCTCTCTCTCACACACACAGCGAACCCCCTTCTCTTTCACCCCCTCCCATAGCCTATTTATTTCTGTTATTTGATGTTGCGGCCATATGCCTCTTCCCTAAATGTGGAGAGGCTCCAGTGAAAGACCCTGAAGGAGGGGTACAGCGGTGTTGGGGGAGCCAATGACAACCTGCAATTTCTGCTTGAAACACCGTCAGGCTCTGCATTGTTTAGCTAGCAAAAATACACAGCAGTCTTTTAAAACACAAGACACCCACACAGATAAAGACATCAAGGGGAGAGGTGGGAGTGATGCCTTTGCGAATCTTAAGTGCCTGCAATATTCATATATCTGAAACAACTCTGTGCTGTTAATGGTTCCTCTCATGTTTTAGCCTGCAAATGGGAGGGAGCAATATCTCAGAGCTCTCGAGGGCTGTTCGGTTGACCTGAAATCTGTCATTTAACACGCTTATTACCTCCAGCAGGGTATTCTATCTGACGCAGCAATGTTATTCCGTCAAGACAGAAGAAACTTGGCAGGAGAATCATGGCATTGAAGAATCCAACAGCTTTTTTTTATTACAGCTCACTAATATGTACAAATAACACATTCACAGGCATAGAAGTGTCTGGGTTCACATCAAGCTATTTATCTACACAGAACAGCACACATCTTGTAGCTTGTCATGCTTCAAGTGATCTGAGTTAAGATAGAGTCAGAAATGTTTATAACCTCGGGTAGCATACTGTGATTCAGTGATGATATCGTCAGCATGTCTCTGAAAGGTACACTGATATATTGGTGACACATCGCTGCGGACTGGCAGCAATGGGTTCGAACTTCAGGGCCTGTCCACAAGTCCAGTTCCAAACCTATTTAGCAATAGCTATCTCTCTTTCTCACTTTCTTTCGCTTCGTCACTGTTTCTCATCCTCTTGATCTCTATCACTTTCTTGCTTATGAGCAAACACTAATCCACAAGATAGCATAGTCTGGTATGATTACAACTATGTTGTCAGTTTATCTCAGTGTTTTGAACATTGGCAATAAGAGTATGGTCATTGAGCTCATAGATATTGCTGTAGAGTACATGTACAGTATTTGGTCACCTTGTTTAACGCAAGATGTACATGCATTGTAAGCAGTTCAGAGAAGATTTACTAGACCAAAGCCTGAAATATGCTGAAAATGTGTTGCTGGAAAAGCGCAGCAGGTCAGGCAGCATCCGAGGAGCAGAAGAATCGACGTTTCGGGCATGAGCCCGAAATCCTACTGACACTCCTTTCTCCAGTGTTGTACACTGAGCAATAGATTCTTGGTAACTTTGATTTTTTTCATGGGAGTGCACGAAAGTTATTTTTTGATTGGCCCGTGCACACAGTAATTTAGCAGAGAGGAGGTGTGGATTAGTTACCCACTCCCCAGTCAATTGTTCCTGAAGCACAGGGTAAGAATTGATTTGAGGGAAACAAAACTGACAAGAATAAAGATACCACTCAGCTACAATGAATAAGTGAGATCAGGAAGTGGATAGTTGTGGCTTTTGCAATTGAAGAAAATTTGACATTGGAACAAAAGGATCCTGCATTCTCTCAATCACAGGCTCATCACAGAACTCATGATAATGAAGAACGACTCGCATCTATACACAAACCTCTGAATGTCTCAAAGCACTTTATAGTCATTTAAGTTCCCCAAAGTGTATTCTTTAGTACAATGCAGGAAACATAGTCGCCAAAGTCTGCACAGGAAACTCCAACAAACGTCAATGCAATAATTAATCTGATCTCCTGTTTTTTGGTGCTAGGTCACTGTATATTTTCTCTGTATACTGAGGTCAAAGGGAGTAACTGCACTGATTTCTGGCATTATAAAGAGCTCAGTATGAACAATTTTCTGATGTATCCCCCATCACGAAGCATCCAGTCCCTGTACACCTCCACCCCCCCATCATGAAGGACTCAAAGCCCTCCGCTTCTTCCTTTCCTGCCGTACCAACCAGTACCCTTCCACTGACACCCTCCTTCGACTGACTGAACTGGTCCTCACCCTGAACAACTTCTCTTTCCAATCCTCCCACTTCCTCCAACCAAAGGAGTAGCCATGGGCACCCGCATGGGCCCCAGCTATGCCTGCCTCTTCGTAGGATATGTGGAACAATCCATCTTCCGCAACTACACTGGCCCCAACCCCCACCTTTTCCTCCGCTACATCGATGACTGTATCGGCGCCGCCTCGTGCTCCCACGAGGAAGTTGAACAGTTCATCCACTTCACCAACACCTTCCACCCCAACCTCAAATTCACCTGGACAGTCTCAGATCCCTCCCTCCCCTTCCTCGACCTTTCTATTTCCATCTCAGGCAACCGAATCAACACGGACATCTACTACAAACCAACCGACTCCCACAGCTACCTGGACTACACCTCCTCCCACCCTGCCCCCTGTAAAAACGCCATCCCATTCTCCCAATTCCTTCGTCCCCGCCGCATCTGCTCCCAGGAGGACCAGTTCAAAATACGTACAACACAGATGGCCTCCTTCTCCAAGGACCGCAACTCCCCCCCCGACGTGGTCGACGGTGCCCTCACCGCATCTCCTCCACTTCCCGCTCCTCCGCCCTTGAGCCCCGCCCCTCCAACCGCCACCAGGACAGAACCCCACTGGTCCTCACCTACCACCCCACCAATCTCCATGTACAGCGCATCATCCGCCGTCACTTCCGCCACCTCCAAACAGACCCCAGCACCAAGAATATATTTCCCTCCCCTCCCCTATCAGCTGTCCGTAGAGACCACTCCCTCCGCGACTCCCTCGTCAG
>NC_057733.1:8166788-8176364 GCF_004010195.1 Chiloscyllium plagiosum
CCTGACCTCTCCGCCCCCACCCCATTCCGGCCTATCACCCTCACCTTGACCTCCTTCCACCTGTCGCATTTCCAACGCCCCTCCCCCAAGTCCCTCCTCCCTACCTTTTATCTTAGCCTGCTGGACACACTTTCCTCATTCCTGAAGAAGGGCTTATGCCCGAAACGTCGATTCTCCTGTTCCTGGGATGCTGCCTGACCTGCTGCGCTTTTCCAGCAACACATTTTCAGCTCTGATCTCCAGCATCTGCAGTCCTCACTTTCTCCTCGAAAATCTTCTGATGTTACCTTCTTTTAAACTGACTCAATTGTCTGATTATCAAAGAGTTTTCATTCAGATTTTGAGATACACTCCATGAATAATTTGAATGATAAAATAGAGAGTGTCTCATCCATGGGAGAAATGAATGATTTTCGGGTTAGAGCTCCTCATCACTAACATCTGGATCTGTTTTAGACCAACTGATAGTGAGAGATTCTTGTTTTATCTGGTCTTCAATTGGAGGAACGACAAACCTGGAAGGCAGTGCTGCTGAGCTGATCTCCCCCATATCTGAGTTGGGGGTGAACCGTAATTGTTCTTCTGAAAGGGTGATTGAAGGAACATCTCAATATAGTATTTCCTGATCAAGCTGTACCTGTAAAGACTCCAAAGAACCATGCATGATTAGTCACTTGACCGCAAGTGCTTGAATATCAGAGCAACAGAATCTCGAACATGCTACACTTTATTCTTCTGTTTGAAGAATCATTAATTTGCCAAAGCAGTTTCCTTTTCAGAAAGCTGTCGAGAAAAATTTCATTTTACTATTTCCCTGAAGCTTGTAGTTTGTATACTTTGGGCTTAGTTAAACACATAAACATTTATAATTTGACATTACTGATTCTGTTTTTTACCCCAACCAGTGCATCATCATTGAATAAGTTTTGTGTTGGTAAAGAAACCTAATGGATAGATCTTTTTATTTAAAGCCTGATAGAGATAAGACCTTCTTGATATTGGGAAATCTACTTTTATTTTATGTAACTCATTGAGCTGTGGGACTAGTCCAGCCTCAGTTGATGTCACCATAGTCTTGCCAGACCATAGGGCTCCCCTCTCATTAGGTCCGGTAGTGGGAGTTTAACATGAGGCTCACCATGCCTCAGGCAAGGGGAGAGGTTGAGAAGGAGAGTGCTTCATGGTAACCTCAGATGGTGTGGGAACTGAACCCATGCTGTCAACATTAATACTGCTTCCCAACTAACCATGCAGCCAACTGAGCTAAATCAACTTGCAGCCTCAGTCACATAATACCTCACCAACTTTTACAGATGCATCATAGCAAGCAGTCTATCCAGCTGCATAAAAGCCTGGTACGACAACTGGTCTGTCCCAGACCGTAAGAAACTGCAGAAAGTTGTGTGCACAGCCCAGACCATCACCGAAGCTAACAGAATATGGTGACAGGCAAGTTAGATGGACTGTGTTTTTTTTTAATGTTTACTAGTTCCTACATTCTCATACTTGAGACTTTTCAATGAATTAGTACTCCAGGAGTGAATCCTTTGTTTAACAGTTTGCAAGTTGCGGGGGACAATGTTACAATGACTTTCCACCCCAAGTTTGCCCAATAACTGAGGGCCATTAAATCTCATGGAGGCTCACTTCAAGAAGAACTGTCAGCTTGGCTTCATCTCTGGTGGCAGAGTCACCCAAACACACCTGGGGCGAGCAGGAGAAATCTTATGGATTGGCGGCACGGTGGCTTAGTGGTTAGCACTGCTGCCTCACAGCGCCAGAGACCTAGGTTCGATTCCAGCCTCCGGTGACTGTCTGTGTGGAGTTTGCACGTTCTCCCCCTGTTTGCATAGGTTTCCTCCCACAATCCAAAAGGTGTGCAGGCTAGATGAATTGGCCATGCTAAATTGCCAAGTTGGGGTAAATAAGGGAATAGGTCTGGGTGGGTTACTCTTTGGAGGGTCGGTGTGGACTTGTTGGGCTGAAGGACCTGTTTCTATACTGTAGGGAATCTAATCTCATCAATTCACCCTGGTACTGTGTGGGACTTCAGCGACCTGATGGCAGGTTCCCTCTCACTGTGGAGGGGGGCTGCCTCTGCTCGGGCTGTCATCTTTCAGATGAGACTTCGACTCTCTGTCTGCCCTCTCAGACAAAGAAAAAGCTCCCATTATCACGATTTGATTTGATTTGGTTTATTGTAGTCGCATGTACCTAAGTACAGTGAAGAGCTTTGTTTTACATGCAGTAACAAACAAGGACATTCAGATCACCGGGTGCTTAAACAGAGTGAGGTTACACTGCACAGGAGGTACACAAAATAAGATTGACATTATTGGAAGTTAGAGAGGTCTGTTTAGCAGTCAAATAACAGCAGGGAAGAAGCTGTTCTTGAACCTGTTGATGCATGTGTTCAAGTTTCTGTATCTTCTGCCTGATGGAAGAGGTTGGAGGAGAGAATTACTGGGGTGACAGGGGTCTTTCCGCTGCAACAAGAAGTGCAAATGGAGTCCATGGATGGGAAGTTGGTTTCCGTGACAGTCTGGCTGTGCACACAACCTTCTGTACTTTGTTACAGTCTGGAGCAGAGTAGTTGCTTTACCAAGCTGTTATGCATCTAGACAGAATACTTTCTCTGGTACATCTGTAAAAGTTGGTGAGGAATTATAAAGAAGAAAAAGATATTCTGTCCAGTGACATCATTAATATTTGTCCCTCAACCAAATTCACTAAAAGAGATTAATTGTTTTATTTATCGATTTGCTATTTGTGGGAGTTTGCTGTGCATACATTGGCTACTAAATTTCTTTTGTTATAATTATAATAAAAACCACAACTTAAAGGTACTTCATTGGGATATTCTGAATAGCTATATAAATACGGTGCTTTTTGAGGGACATTAGTGAGGCACTTGGGTTTGTAGAAAGGACCAATAACATTTATCATCATTTTGAAGTGATATCACCCCACAAGTGACCAAAACTACTGAATTATGACATAGGGAGGGATTAGAACTCACCTCCAATAGGTGATTAATCCAGTGCTCATCGGGATTGGTGTCTATTTTTTTTTATTTTATTAAACAAATTACAAAACAGTTTACAAAAAACATTTACAGCTGTACACAAGAGACAGCAATTTTACAAGGGAGGGGAGCAGCAAGGCTAGGCCCCAAACCCTACCGTTCAACCATTTTACAGGGAGATGAGGACAAACCTCAAATCCCAGTTCCACATATGACAGGACAGTGACAATGACATTTGTATATTAGACAATACTGTTACATACAAAAGTGCAGACAATACAGACCCATCAAGCCCCCGTCCCTCCAACCTTCCGACCACATTAAGGCAGCCCGCCCCTACCCACCTTCCGGCTCTCGATCCACTGGGATTGGTGTCTATAAATGTGGTTGACCCTTAACTACCCTCTTGGTAATTAGGGATAGGCAATAAATGGTGGCCTAGACAGTGATACTCTCATTCCATGAATGAATTTTAAAAAAATGTAAATTTCCTTCCAACTTTATAAAATGTGCATTAGGGGCTGGACAGAAAGATGGCGGCAGACTCAACAAGTGGACTCACGAGATGATTCTGACTTTGATGAAGAAACATAGCCAGGGTGAATTGTTTTGGTGTGAGCGAATATTGTTCTTCTCCTGTAGCTCACGGCTGGATTACTCCTCAGAAATGCTCACAAACCCGGGCACTCCCTTTAGCTGCAACTGATAATCACTCTCAGTTGTGCATCCTGAGAAAAGTGGGATTCCCCTTGATGAGGCCATCCCATCAGTCAGTATTTCAGACTGTCTACCCATCTTGCTCAAACAGATGTTGAGAATTTACTTCCTCCAGCCCACAACCTGATCATAAGCAACTGCTGTGGTCAACCCACCATTGGAACTCACATCCTCTCTCCCTCACATGAGAAGATTCTCTGAAAGCCATAGCATCACAGAATTTTACAGTATAGAAGGAGGTCATTCAATTCGTCGTGCCTGTACCAGCTCCTGAAAGAGTATTGTAGCCATCTAACTTGGGCATATGGTGGCTCAGTGGTTAGCACTGCTGCCTCACAGTGCCAGGGACATGGGTTCAATTCTAGCCTTGGTTGACTGTCTGTGTGGAGTCTGCACGTTCTCCCCGTGTCTGCGTGGGTTTCCTCTGGGTGCTCTGGTTTTCTCCCACAATCCAAAGGTGTGAAGGTTAGGTGGATTGGCCATGCTAAATTGCCCATAGTGTCCCGGCTGGATGGGTTACAAGGGTAGGGTAAAGGCGGGGGGGGTCTGGGTGGGATGCACTTTGGAGGGTTGGTGGGACTCAATGGGCCGAAAGGCACACTGTAGGGATTGTATAAATTCATTGCTTTCAAATATATGCCTGGCTCTCATTTGAAACCTCACGTGGAATCCATCTCCACCACTCTCCTAGGCAGCATACTGCAAATCGTCATAACTCTCTGAAGAAGTTTCAAAACTAAAAAGGGTTGCGTCGGACAGCTCCCTGAGGTGAGAGATACCATCTCATGGGTGGGTGTGACACTGAAAATCATGTGAGTAGGTCCCTTCCACAACCTCACATATACTATTGAGCTGATCAGCCCAATAATGCAGCCTGGATTATTGCATAGTGATGGTAAATAAACCTTTGATACTGTCATAAGTTCAGGAGAGAATTATTGAAGTGTTTCCAGCAGTTGATCATTTGTGCT
This sequence comes from Chiloscyllium plagiosum, assembly GCF_004010195.1. Classification (NCBI taxonomy): domain Eukaryota; kingdom Metazoa; phylum Chordata; class Chondrichthyes; order Orectolobiformes; family Hemiscylliidae; genus Chiloscyllium; species Chiloscyllium plagiosum. The sequence goes on from NC_057733.1 coordinate 8,171,502, forward strand.
ATAACTTTTGCTCTAGTGGAAAGTGGAAAATGAACAAAAAGCCAGAGAAAGGAATCCTTTTGTTGTTTGAGACTATGGTATCCTGATGCCTTTTCCATGTTCTTGTCCCTCATCCTTCGTGTTGATGAGATGGGACAACTTGTCCACAGAAGGCACCAGACACTGGAGTGCTTCCTGTTTCCTTTGACAACTTTGGCAGCAACAGCCCCGTTTCCCCTCCCCACCTGGTTTTTCCTTGAAACATTGTCGTATATCGGGACGAGCGACATTGCACCGTTCTTGTCAGAAGCTTTAATTATATAATGAAGGTCGCAAAAAGTGACACAGCATGAACAAGCCAAAACACTGCGTGGGTTGTGTTTCTACACGGGTTATTCCAATCTAAGATTGTTGCATAACTCTCTTGCCAGAGTTTTAAAGGAAGAGCACCTGTGGTGATTCACCTCCCATTCATCTGAAAAACAAATGAACAGAAATATGTATTCTTTTTCTCCATTAGTATAAGGATAAGGGTGAGAATTAACTCAGTGAGACTACCCATCCGTCAAGTTTGCAATTAAAATGGTTACACCAATCTCTTGCACTACTTTTCCTCTTAGCATGTCGATGCAATTTTAACCTGTGTAGGGGAAAGGGGCCAGAAATAGGTGGAGTCCTTCTAAGGAATCCCTATTTGGAAGCAGACCTCTCAGCCCATCGAGTTCATACTGACAAAAGAGCATTCCACCCAGACCCACTCCCAATCCTGCATTTGTCATGATTAACCCCCCCCCCCCACCCCCGGCAACCTACACATCTTTGGAGTATGGGAGGAAATCAGAGGAAACCCACACAGACACAGGGGACCATGAAAATTCCACACAGACAGTCGCCCGAGGCTGGAATCCAACCCAGGTCTCCGGTGCTGTGAGGCAACGGTACTAACCACTATGCCAGTCCAATCAGTGTAAAGATTTACTCCCAATGGAACTCATAAGCATATTTCTTCCAAGGTCATGGGACACATTAAGAAAAAAAACTTGCAAAGCAAATGGGATCCTGGGCTTCATAAATATTGAGTGCCAAAGCAGGAAGGATTTCTGTCACCACATTTTTTAGGAAGGACTTGAGAGTCTTCGAGAGGATGTTGAGGAATTGAGGATGGATGACCTGGAGTTGGCTGCCCATGTGGATGGTGCAGGAAATTAGTTGGACTTGAGAGAAATAAACTTGCAGGGCTCTGGATATAAAGCTAGTCAAGATTTCTCTCAACAGAGTTAGCATGGAGTTGATAGGTTGAATAGCTTCCTTCCATGTCATAATAGCTTTATAGCTCTATCGCGTTATTGAGGCCCAATGGCAATTTTAATCCAGTGACAAGTGAGCCTGGGGTCAGAGAGCCCACAAGGGTGCCTTCGTTACCTCTGATTCCTTGTGGACAAGGAGTTGTTGGAGTCTCCTTTTTAACAGGCTGAATGCCATATGTTGGATTGGGCCAACAAAAGACCATCAGACATTTATAAGAGTTTTATTGTGACTCACAAACACCAGTTTCCACCTTTTCATGTCTGGACCTGTTCCCTGTCCAGAAGCCAAGGGAAGAACGCAACAGCTTGATTTCTAATTAACAAATTCTGACATGGTATGGCACCCCTCTTAAGTAGGTGGGACATGAACTGTGCCTCCTGATTCAGAGATAGGGTCTTTACCACTGCGCCACAGGAGCCCCAGTGAACCCAGCTATTTTCTTTTAATACCCAGTAGCAGATTGCTCATTTGATAAATTAAAAGAATCCAGCTCTTCCTTCTTTATCAACATTTGAGTTACACTGAAGATGTCGTTTAGACAATAGGGATCAGTTTAAATGGAAACACTTCAGCCATTTGAGTCTTAATCAAATAACAAAGAACCCAGTTCTTTTCTTTGTTTCTATCCAGACAAGGTGTTACACACCTTCTGGGCGTGTTTTGTAACCACCACCAAATCACTCCTGTTTTTAATTAAGTGACTAATTCACACACAACCCTGTCAGGGACAGGGCCATGACAGTAAAGATGAGGGAAAGATGGGAAGAGAGGGAGGGGAACTAAATTAAAATACAATTGAAATATTCCACATCTAGCAGTCCCCACCTCTCTTTAAAGGCATTGAGAGTGTTGGTGGACACTGTGGCTTCCCTCTCCGAGGACACCCAGACATGAACAGACAGGAACTGTGACCCCCTCCACCCCTGATATCTGGACCTGATGATGGCCGCTTTGACCAGGCCCAAGAACAGACCCATGAGCAGGTCCTTGAACTTGCCCACGCCACTCTGCACAAGGTGCCCGAGCAAGAACCAAGCCCCCTTTTTATTTGAGATTTTTATTCTACTCTATAGTTTAGCACAAACATCCATTTCCACTTTCCCTTCGGGGAACCTTACCCAGAAGCCACTGGGGATGACAAAACTCCAATGAGCATCACATGCAATCGCTCACCTCTGGAGCTGCTTGGTTGACCCTGGAAGGGGCCTGTGTTTCTAACATTGGTGTGTCTTCCCCTCAGAGTCAAAATGTGTGGTGCTGGAAAAGCCCAGCAGGTCAGGCAGCATCCGAGGAGCAGGAGAGTTGACGTTTTGGGCATAAGCCCTTCATTAGGAATGTGTCTTCCCCTCACCCATCCTAACATGATTGTAAAGTACGGTTCCTACAGATGCCCATCCGTACAGTCCAGAAGTTTGTACCCGTTCCTGGCCAGTACATTCTTCCTGTCAGATTGCAATGGGAAGTGATGCCCTGGAAGTTCATGCTGTGTAATGGGCCAGGCAAAATTGTTATTGCTTTCAGCCCTGCTACTACCCACACACTTTTCAATCCTGTGACATCTCCCGTTGAGGAGGACAAGGGCAGCAAATACGTATCACTGCCAGCAAGTTCCCCTCCAAGCCACTCACCATCCTGACTTGGAAATATATCACATTCCTTCAGTGTCACTGAGTCAAAATCCTGAAACACAGTCCCTGACAGGATTGTGGGCGTACTGTTACCCCAAAGATGATAGTGTTTCAAGAAGAGAGCTCGTCATCACCTTCTCCAGGCCAAATAGAGATGGGCATAAATTTTGTTTTGCCAGTGAGGCTCACATCCCAATAGAAGTACTGTCTGCCCTTGCCAGTCTTAAACCAATGCAGGGGCCTTTGCACAAGATGTGATATTATCACATGGAATCGAGAGCACTTGCTTCTATTTTCATCACCAGGAAACCTTCCTTGTACACCATCCAATGTGAACAAATGCATTGCTTTTGCTGGTTTTGATCTGCCACTTTGTTGCAGGCTTTGCCTCCAGTAGGATATTTATATCTGATGCAGTAATGCTGATGTTAACTCGTGTAGTACAAGAACTAGATGTTGGTAACATGGTATTGAAAGTTTCAATACACATTTATTACAGCTCCTAGTATACAACATGTATTACGGTCACAGGCACTTCAGAGTCTGGGCTAATTTTAAGCTGAAAACTAAAAGAACTATGTGTGCTGCAAATCAGAAACAAAAACAGTAATTACTGAGAAAGCCCAGCAGGTCTGGCAATATCTGTGGAGAGAAATCAGAGTTTACACTTTGGATTGAGTGACTCTTCCCCAGAACACATTTGACGCTATCCAGTTGCAGGCTCACATCAGCATCTCATTCTTCATAGGCCCCAGTTAAGATGGAGTCTGAAAACCTTATACCTTCGGGTCACATGTATGTAACAGTCAGAATGTTGTGAAGATGTTAAGTCTGCAAAACGAAAACTGTATTGTAACTGTGAGCCATAATATAATAGGTTTTGTCAGATTAAACGTTTAAGCTATGCAACACATTTGTTCAAAAAGCACAAGGTGAAAATTTCACAGGGAATTCATTGTGCTATCCACCTGCTGAAAGTTTGGGATTATGAGAAATTATACCCTGTGTTCAGGTAATGGAAAGACACCCAGTCATCTTTCACACAGTCTGTTGCATCTGGTAAAATGAGAAAGAATAAACAAGCTGCAGATTTTGAATGTTACGTGGTTCCTCACCTAAGTATTATTGCACATTTTGGTCCAGCCCCTTATACAATAAAAGCCAGTAAAGTATTAATATCTAAATATGTGCAAATTATTCAAATCCAGTTTGTTAGATTGCTAGCGAAATATCCTACACGTATGCAAATTGTGACCTTTTACAGGCTGTTCCTTGCTACTGTTCCAGAGTGAAAGCTAAAGACAGAACAAGACCCAGAGCATCAAGCATCCCTCCCCTGGCCCAGGCACACGTTTGTGTCGTGCTGCTTAATGCTTGATGTCCTGTTCAACAGTTATGAGGAGAGACTGAGTAGCCTGTAATTATATTCATTGGTACTTTAGAAGAAGGAGGGGGGCATATTATAGAAACATATAAAATTTCGAAGGGAATAGATAAGATAGAAGCAGGTGAAGTGAATTGCTGCCTCACACAGCCAGGGACCAGAGTTCAATTCCCACCTCGGGCAACTGTCTGTGTGGAGTTTGCACATTCTCCCCGTGTCTGCGTGGGTTTCCTCCGGCTGCTCCGGTTTCCTCCCACAGTCCAAAGATGTGCAGGTGAATTGGTCATGCTAAATTGCCCATAGTGTTAGGACCGCAATTTCCCGCCAGACGTGGTCGACGATGCCCTCCACCGCATCTCTTCCACTTCCCACTCCTCCGCCTTTAAGCCCCGCCCCTCCAACCACCACCAGGACAGAACCCCACTGGTCCTCACCTACCACCCCACCAACCTCCATGTACAACGTATCATCCGCCGTCATTTCCGCCACCTCCAAACGCACCCCACCACCAGGGATATATTTCCCTCCCCTCCCCTATCAGCGTTCCAAAAAGACCACTCCCTC
>NC_057733.1:8177318-8259492 GCF_004010195.1 Chiloscyllium plagiosum
ACCTCTCCGCCCCCACCCCACTCCGGCCTATCACCCTCACCTTGACCTCCCTCCACCTCTCGCATTTCCAAAGCCCCTCCCCCAAGTCCCTCCTCCCTACCTTTTATCTTAGCCTGCTGGACACACTTTCCTCATTCCTGAAAAAGGGCTTATGCCCGAAATGTCGATTCTCCTGTTCCTTGGATGCTGCCTGACCTGCTGCCCTTTTCCAGCAACACATTTTCAGCATAGTGTTAGGTACATTAGTCACGGGTAAATGTAGGGAATAGGTCTGCATGGGTTGGTCTTTGGAGGGTCGGTGTGCACTTGTTGGGCCGAAGGCCTGATCCATACTGTAGGAAATCTAATCTAATCTAAACTAGGGGGCATAGCCTCAAAATAAGGGCGAGCGCATTTAGGACTGAGTTGAGGAGGAACGTCTTCACCCAGGGGTGTGAATCTGTGGAATTCCCCACCCCGTGAAGTAGTTCAGGTTACCTCATTGAATGTTGTTAAGGCAAAACTGGATAGATTTTTAACAAGGAAAGGAATTAGGGTTATGTTGAGTAAGCAGGTAAGTAGAGTTGAGTCCAGGAAGTAGATCAGCCATTGAATGGTGGAGCAGGTTCAAGGGACCAGATGGCCTACTCCTGCTCCTATGTCTTATGTTCTTATGTACTTTGATGTAGGTTATATGATTGAGTTGTCATTACTCCCCTGGTACACTGCAGCCACACACATACACGTAGAGTTGTCCACACGTTCACAAATCAGGCAGGAAATAGAGTCATACAGCACAGAAACAGACCCTTTGGCCCACCCAGTCCACGCTGACCATAATCACAAACTATACTAGTCCCACCTGCCTGCACTTGGCCCACATCCCTCCAAACATTTCTTCATGTTCTTATCTAAATGTCTTTTAAACGTTGTAATGGCATCCATCACTTCCTCTGGAAGTTCTTTCCACACATGAACCACTCACTGTGTAAAAAAAATTGTCCCATATCTTTTTAAAATCTTTCTCCTCTCACCTTAAAGATATGCCCCCTAATCTTGAAATTCCCCACCCTATAAAATTATTGCCTAATTCCCCCGTAAACATTTGTCTGAAGGTCTTATCGTCAACATTCAGTGGAAACCATTGGCTTGTAAAGTCAGCTGTAAATCATTAGAAGGTGTAATCGTGTTCCGAGTTTATAAATATGGCATTTGGCGTGTTTAGATAAAAACAAGGATTGCGGATGCTGGAAACCAGAGTCTAGGTTAAAGTGGTGCTGGAAAAGCACGGCAGGTCAGGCAGCATCCGAGGAGCAGGAAAATCGATATTACGGCCAAAAGCCCTTCATCGGGAATAGAGGCTGGGTGTCTGCAGAGTGGAGAGATAAATGAGAGGGGTGGAAGGTTGGAGCTGGGGTGAGGTGGGGAAAGGGGAAATGAGGAAACTGGTGAAATCCACATTGATGCCCTGGAGTTGAAGTGTTCTGAGGCAGAAGATGAGGCGTTCTTCCTCCAGGCATCAGGTGGTGAGGGAGCAGAGGTGGAGGAGGCACAGGATCTGCATGTCCTCGGCAGAGTGGGAGGGGGAGTTGAAATGTTTGGCCACGAGGCTGTGGGGTTGATTGGTGCAGGTGTCCCGGAGATGTTCCCTAAAGCGCTCTGCTAGGAGGTGTCCAGTCTTGTTTCATTGTCCGAGGTTTGAACCCCCTCTATGTACAGTTCACACCCTCTGGAACCAGGGACAGAGGATCGTTTGGTCTGTTTGGATGGGGAGGTCTGACTGGTTGATGGTCAGAATATTTTACAAACTCAACTGATTTTCCAGGGTACAGTTAAAGGGCCATTCCCCAGCCTCTGAGTCCCCATTAGTTAGCTACAAAGCTTCAGATTCACATTGAAGATCTTGTGGCATTGTGAAATAACTGCACAGCAGCTGGTATCCAAACGCCAAGTCACCCTTTATGTACATGTACACGGTACACTGGCTGTGACCAACCAGCTCAGAGACAGTCCCTGAAGCCAGGACACTCTCTCAATACCCTGTTTATCTCTGTCAGCCAAGGCTCCCTGATTATAGTCAATGTGATTCACCTGGTTCCAATCACGACAGTTGGGAGAACTTTCATTGTTTGATATAACTACATCCTGCCTCACTGAACTTTAAGCTGAAAATGTGTTGCTGGAAAAGCGCAGCAGGTCAGGCAGCATCCAAGGAACAGGAGCATCAACATTTCGGATATAAGCCCTTCATCAGCAATCCTGATGCCCGAAACATCGATTTTCCTGCTCCTCAGATGCTGCCTGACCTGCTGTGCTTTTCCAGCACCACACACTCAACTCTGATCTCCAGCATCTGCAGTCCTCACTTTTTTTTCCTAGGCAACTTGTTGTACCTTGGAATGCTTTGAGATGTGATAAATGATGCTAATGTAATGTTTAAAATTCATTTGCAGAATGTGGCAAAAGATATAAAGCTATTAAGCTCTTTCCATTTCTATTTTCAATCTTGTATAGTTTTACAAAAACTGTCACACCATTCATTAAAGAAATTAAGCTCCAGTTTAATTATAAATGAAAAACCTATGTTCCCCTTCATTCACACTTGACAGTACAGTAAACGAGTTCTTGACGATCTAATGACATGCTAACAACATTTAGAACATATGAAGATATATACTTGACATTCACTAGAAATTATAGTCTGTGAGTTCAGCACCATTGCATTAATTCTTATTGACAAAAAATGTATATCATGCAATTATACCCAGCTTTAAAAAGACATACACTATCTGATATAATCACACTGTACAGTGGTTAGAAATGGATAAGTATTTCAATGTATTGACCACACTTCCCATCCCAATGTCTTTGTGAGTCACCTTCTCAACCCAGTGATGTCTGTATGACCTAGGTGCTCTGTAGTGCTTTTACACTGGAACTTCAATGAGTTTTGATGTATTGCTGATGAAGGCACATGTTAATTGTCCAATTCAGGATAGTGTCTGACTGGACATTGGGAGTTTTGTTGTGGGGAGCAATAGTCAGTGCACGGGCTGTTTGGAGGCATTGGAGTTCCCTTGCTCCCCTATCTCTTGCCCTTCCTGGTGGTAAAAGTTGTAGGTTTAGGAGATGTTGCTGGAGAAGCCTTGGTAAACTGCTGCAGGGCACCTTGTAGATATCCTAGATATCCATCGAAATATCAAATGGAAAGTGAGATAATCATCCTGTTTGCCTCATTTCCAGTTGGCCAGTCATGTATCATGTCTACAATGTGTGGTAATGATGGAAGGATTGGATGTTTAGGCTCCTGAGAGGAAGGGGTTGATGAACAATGCAGTGTTTGAGTTGGAGACCCATTCCTTCAATTGTTCCCAGCATCCCTCACACCTCACCCCCCCCCCCTCCCCCCCATACAGCTGTGAGTTCTTGACGATCTAATGGCATGCTAACAACATTTAGAACATATGAAGATATATACTTGACACAAGTGTTGTCCTTCAGACAGATAATTCCCCAGATAAATATATTTAACCACTGCATATTGTTGTCAAAACCTCAGACTGATGAAAACATGATTTTCCAACGCGCGTTGAGCAACCACATGTTTCAAGTTCGGATTATTTGGCACCAGAATAGATCCTTTTCAAGCATAGGGCTCACGAAGAGAGTCAATGTCTGAAACACTACCGTCTTTACTCTTCTTTCAGGCAATGATGAACTAGCTGCAAGTTTCCAGGTTTGTCTGTTTCTTGTTATTAAAAGCACAAAACTTCTTATAGACTTCACTTAAATGCAGTGTATGAACTGCATCCGACTCACCTATGATTTTAGATGAAATTCATCAGCTTTCATATTTGATCCTAAGACCGAGCCACTCCTGTCTCCTGCTTTACCCTCTATCCGCTGTTCCTCCCAGGTAGGGATAATGGGAGAGACAGGTATCCTTTTCTCTGCTGGTAGTTTGTGTGCAGTAATGGTTTCCCTCTCCCACTGAGTAACTGCTACCTGTCTTTGGTAGGTTTCTCCAAATTCTTTCATTGAACTATTGCACATAACACTCTTCCATGTTAAGTACATGTAACTGAGCTTCTGGCAGCAGATGGCAATGGAGAGAGAGGCCACCGAGCCGAAGAGATCGCGCAATTGTGCCAGAACCTCGGGCAGCAGATGGTGATCATGAGGGAGGGCCCTGGGCAGGGCAGCTAGACCATTTCCGCTCTGGAGAAAAAGGTATCTTTTGGAGGAAAGAGGCCGCATGGGAAGAAGGAGCAGGCAGACAATGGATTTCCTCAGCCAGATGCAAGCCACATGTAATGCCATGTGAATACTGCATCTTCATTGTGTAACCTTAATTTCTCTTCAAGTTTGTAATGATCTGATTCTGGTGGAATACTAATCCCTGCTTCATGACCTTTGTGCCACCCGTGTGTTTAAATCTTATGTTACATGCATTTTGGAATCGTGCAAACTGTTCCATTCATTCTTTACAGTTTGTGGCAGATGATTGCAGATGTTTCGGGAGTGCATCATGTTCTGCATTGCAATCTCATACTTCATCTCCTCATCTCTTCTACACTGAGTTCCTATCTCCCCTACCCTGCCACTGTGATCCGTATCGCTCCTATATCAGGGTACATGGATGTAGTCATTATGTTACAGGAGAGGGCAATCCTGAGGTGTTGATCAATAAACAAGATCTATGAATTTAAATAACAGCTTGTTATCCAGTCTGCAATGTACACCAACTACAATGTCATTAACATCCTCCAACCTGTGTGTTATCTGGGTGCAGTCACACAGACTCTACACATACTGAGTTTGATTCCAATTATACATTTTGACTGCTTACCCTTTTCAACCTGTAATTACTTGTCATTGGTTGGGAAACACAATGAGCTTACAACATTTTCAACTGTTCCTTTAACATTTTAACAAATCTCATCGTAGTTTCTGATGATTCCGGTAATGCTTATAACGTAGTTTCAACCTCCCAAGATATGTTTTGTTTCAATTTGATTTAAAATGTCCTCGATTCAAACCAGTGCAATCATTATTTTGTTTCATTTTTATTTTAATTGACATTAAAAGACGCAGTGTGCCGTTGCCCAGGTATTAACCACCTGAAAATGTTTCACCTAGGTCTGTCCCTCCATGTTCAGATCTTTCTCAGTCTTTGGTTTTTAATAATAGTGTCCTGAGGAGGTTAACGTCCTTGAAGAGCTGAGAAAGGACATTTTAAAAAGTTTCACTGTCTGTTATTTGCACATGAAATGAATAAGTTGGAGCATTGTCACAATCCATTTGGCAAAAGTGTGCTGAAACTCAAACCGCACTATTCCAGGAGTCAGCACAAAAGTTCAAATTTGAATCAAGGTTCAAAGAAGTTCCCCATTTTCCTGCCAGGTTAACAGAAACCAGGTTTCTGTACTGAGGAAGAAACAACTATTTATTACAACTAAATCATTCTTAACCACAGGAAAACAATATTATCAATTATTAATATGCCTCTACCAGTTAAAATTCTAACACAAACAAGCAAACAAACATGGAGGTTATAGTTGGCAAACAAAATATTGGGGAAACAAAATTCACGAGTACGTGTCGACAGGATTTGATGAGGATCCCTTTTTACTTCTTTGAAGATCTTCTGTACAGATTCTTTCAGTTCTTTGTTGAAGACACAGGGTGCTTGGCGTACTAATTATTACCGTATTTCAGTCACTGGTTAGAAACAACAGCTTACAGTAGCTAGTGGAAGAGAACAGCTCGCTAACCTCAGGTTTTAGTTACTTTACTGAGGGAGAGAGAGAGAGAGAGTGTGTGAGCTTTTTTATGCAGTTTGGAGGCTTCTCCCCTAACCCTAACCTCTGCATTGCTGACACACTCTCTTCATCTGCCCAGAAGGCAGAGAGCTACCATCATGCTGGTGGTTTCTGCTATCGCTAACACAAAGCAATCAGCAAGCTGTTTCTGGGTGAAGCTTGTTCTCAACTGCCTCTGGGCCATTAGGGGTGGACAATAAATACTGGCTTGGCCAACAACACCCATGTCCCATGAATGAAAAAATTCACTCATGGAGCAGTGCTGCCTCAGAGATCTTCCCCCACTGCTTCACCGTTTGGACAAAGCAACAATGAGTTCCAGTAACTCGTTTTTAAAAAGTGGTGCAACTCCTTCCACTGTCTTTGGTTCAAAGCAGTCCTTTTCCCAATCCAAAATGAAGAATAAAACAAATCTGTTTTTTACAATATCTTGGCTCAATCAGTTAGCATGACCAGGTTATAAATAACCTTTTGTCTATTTTAATTCTTCTAAACACTGAAGTATAATCAGGCCACTAAATGGAAATTTGTCGTCAGCCAGGACGGCAGACCTTGAAAGTTCCTTTAAGATGGTATATCATGCAATAAGTCCTGTCCTAGTTACAGAGGACCCTTGATTACCCGAAGGACACTGGCGGTGCGTATTTTGTTCAATTAACCGAAAGCTGGACAATCGAGGTTCCTCTGTGCCTCTGTAAACTGTTAATCTTGGGTCAGTCCCAGAAGAGTCCCATTCCAGAGATGTGAACACTGAATCTAATCCCTCCAGTGCTGTACTGAGGGAATGCTGCACTGTCAGAGTTGCTGAGATTTTAAATCCTAACCCTGTCCTGCCCTCTCCACCAGTGCACTCAATCTCACTTTGAAGAACAGGGGAGAGGGCCCTGGGGTTCTGATCAATATTTAACTCTCAACCCTCACTACTACAACAGATAATATGGCCCTTAGCACATTGTAGTTTGCAGGAGCTTGCTGGTAACAAATTGGCTGCTTCATATTCTACATTGCAGTCATATTTGCATTTCAAAAATAAGCATTTGATTGACTTTGAGTTGCACAGAGAGTGAAGGTGATATAATATTCCACGTCATTGGGACCTCCTTTCAAAAAGTACATGCATTTTCCAGGGAGAAAGTGAGGATTGCAGATGCTGGAGATCAGCGGCAAGAGTGCAGTACTGGAAATGCACAGCCAGTCAGGCAGCATCCAAGGAGCAGGAGAGTTGATGTTTCGGGCATAAGCTCTTTATCAGGAAGTCGACTCTCCTGCTCCTTGGATGCTGCCTGACCGGCTGTGCATTTCCAGCACCACACTTGTTGATTCATGCATTTTTTTCCGGGGCCATTTTATGAAGATATTTTGTTTTTAGTGGTTGCCTTCATGACTCTTTTTGGAAAGACAGTACACCTTCAGGGTCCACTTTGAGAAACAACAGTCCCTCTCACAGTTCTTGCCATGTTTAGAATTTTTTTTATCTTCTGTAAACATATTGCTCTCTCTTTCTCACCCCTGTGCCTATGGATCCCACTGGTGGCCATAGATCCATGATGGAGAATCACTATGGAAGCTCTCCAGCACAGCACATTGACAATAACCACAGCACATCCCATTTGTGTTTTGCTGAAGTCCTTCAGGCCAACAAGTCCACACCGACCCTCCGAAGAGTAACCCGCCCAGACCCATTTCCCTCTGACTAATGTACTAACACTATGGGCAAGTTAGCATGGCCAATTCACCTGACCTGCACATCTTTGGACTGTGGGAGGAAACAGGAGCATCCGGAGAGGGAGCACAGGGAGAATGTGCAAACTCCACACAGACAGTCACCCCAGGCTGAAATCGAACCTGGGATCCTGGTACTGTGAGGCAGCAGTGCTAACCACGAAGCCACTGCGCCGTCACAGGATATCATGTGATATCAAGCAATAGAGACAGACCAGCCTTAACAAAAAGCTGCTTGATCGAAATCAATGTTTCTTTGGAATGTGAGGCTGCAGAACATTCTTATTAAACAAAAAAATAAGTGAAATGCAATTATGAACTGAACTGCATGAATAGGGATGTGGTGGAGATTCCTCAGTTGTCACAGATGGATATCTTGGACAGATCTTATCAGTACTTTTTGTTATTCTTGAGTGATGACAGATAGCTATTAACGGTGACGGTTAATATAGATTTGCTACCATTTTGGATATCAACTCCACTGAACAATGTGCATCACCACTGTATTACGTACATTTTGGAAATTAATTGGTTTTTGCCTTTAAGCATTATCATTAATAGGTGTGTGTTGTCATTCTCAGCTAACACTGCTAAGTAATGCCCATCTGTTCCTGATTGTTTTGTTTAAGGTGTAGCAAACCTTATGTTTGTCAAAGATTGCACTATTGCTTAACTAGACCATACCTGAGAGTACTTATCATTAGGCAAAAGGTAATGTTCCATTTCCCAGCTCATAATTCCTCACCTTAATGAGAACAAGAGGCTCAAAATAGCTCAGAAAGGTTCTGAATAGTACAAAACCCATCATTATTAATCAATGTTTCAACTTGCACTTCATTAATTGATGGGAGCTTGAATTAGAAACTCAAATCCACTTCAGTGTGCACTTTCTAAAAGGGCAGCACCTTCTCTGGAGTTAGGATCATGTCTGACAATCTAACCTCTAGTAGCTGGGCCATGGTGTGATCATTCAGCCTGTGTTGATTGCAGACACAACCACTGGATGTCCAGCAAGAGACGGAGAGCAATCTCACATCATCAGCTCTCCTATATTAATGACTTACACACGCACAGACCACCCAGACAGTGAATCCAGACCAAATTAATCTTTGGGAACAGGATCCACACTCACTCTCTGACACACGACAGCTGGAAACGCGCTCAGACCCTGACTCACACTTGCTCATTTATTCACACTCACTCCCTGACTCGCTCTCGCTCCTTTTTTCTACTCACTCATTAATTCACACTTTCTGCTGATTCACTCATTCCATGACCCACCCTCACTCCCTGATTAGGGGGAGGCCGACATATAGAGGTAATGTAACTGGATTAGTAACTGAACCATCCAGACTAATGAGCTTGAAATCCCACCACAGCTAAATTCAACTAATAAAAGCTGTAATTGATTGTTAGTCTCATTAATGGTGACTGTAGGTCAGTAAGGTGATGGTCTAATAGTGCTAGACAGACACCCACAGATCACTAATTTCCTGGGTCAAAGTCCCTATCTACACTGAACTAATTACATTTGAAGTGCAGTTCCTGTTACTTAGGCTTATGCACAATTAACTACAATAAGAAATAACTTGTTTTATTTTTGATCACCTTTCACAACCACAAGCTTCACAGTCCAGGAATTGGGAGCGGTGATTTATTGTAGGGTCTGCAGGTGGGCAGAACATAAGAGTCGATGCACACACAGGACGGTCCCACAGACTGCCAAATGATTTCTCATCCCATGATGTTTAGTGAAATGGATTGCGAGTTTTCCGGTCAAAGAGCTTCCCCTGCCTGTCTTTAAGCTGTGTCCCTGGAGTTTGTACATCAACCTGTTGATAGAGATGCAGTCTAACATCCCAATCTGAGAGATCCTACTGAACTGAAAGGTCAGCCCGAATTATGGAGCGAAATTAGAACCCACAGACCTCTGGTTCCAAGGCAACAGTACAACTGAATAAAATACAGCACATTGAAAGTCAGGCCTCAAGATACCTGCCAGAGGAGCAGTGAGACAAGCTGACACCTATAAACAGTTCCTGGCCTGGACCCTGGCTTGAATCCTGCTGGGAATCAGTGATATACTAAGATTGGATGCCCATGACATTCCAGCATTTCTGGGTACCTTGCAGGGTGGGTTTAATGGGGAGGTGTGTGGGGAAGCGGAAAGGTCCTCTAGGAAGTTATGACTTGCTATTTGGACAGGAGTCACTCTGGAATTTTCCAATCGAAGCTGTGTAGAACATCAAGGAATAAAAGCTAGGAAGACTACGTTGAGTATCCCTCTCTCTGGATCTGATCCTTGCTGTCAGCTTTATGTTGAGGGACCATCAAAAACACCTGAGGTGAGGAGAAATTTCTTCCCTCAGAGTGTGGGGAGCCCCTGGAGTTCTCTGCCTCAGAAGGCTGTGCAGGCCAAGGTAATGAATATATTTAAGAAGGAAATTGATTTATAGGTAATAAAAACATTGAGCGGTATGGGGAGATAGTGGGAGTATGGTGTTGAGGTAGAGGATCAGCCATGGTCATGAGTGGTGCAGTAGGCCCAAAAGACTGACAGGCCTATTCCTGCTCCTAATTTTGTTTTTCTTTGTTTCTTCCTGAATCTTCATTTGTCTTAAAATCAGGATTTTTTTTTACACAGATCTCCCAATCACTTTCATTTCTTTGTCAAAAGTATCAAAAAGTATCTATTTACCAATACCTTTCGGTTCTGAAGAGTCATAGCGTTAGCTCTGTTTCTCTCTCCACCAGTGCAGCCAGACCTCATTGTTGATTTCTCTGCTAAAATTAAGTTTGCCAGAATTTCAGTCAGCAGCTCTACTCAAGGCAATGTCTGTATTCTATGAGATCTATCTCCCAGTCACTGTCTTAATTTGTTTTGGGTATCACTGGCTGGGCCAGCATTTATTGCCCATTCGTAATTCCCTTGAGAAGGTGGTGGTGAGTTGCCTTCTTCAGTCACTGCTGTTGGAGAGGGAATTTCAGGATTTTGACCCAGCGACCTACCCAGTGAAGGAGCAGTGATATATTTCCAAGCCTGGGTGTTGGGTAGCTTGGAGGGAAAATGAATGAAGTGTAGCTGCTGCTGGCCTTATTCTTCTAGGTAGTTGAGGCTATAGGTCTGGAAGATGCTATTGGAAGAGCCTTATGAGTTACTACATTAGATGGTACACAGAGCTGTTACTGGATGTCAGTGGTGGAGGGAGTGGAAGTTGAATGGGGTTCCAATCAAGTGGGTTGCTTTATCCTGGATTGAACTCAAATTCTTGCATATGCCCTCATCCAGGAATTGAGCACCATTGCCTCTGTGTTTCCAGGGGTCAGACAGAATCACACCAGCACTGGAAAAGAAACAGTGCCCACAAGAACACTGCTCCTTTAACTGCTGGGGGAAAAAAAATCTACAGCTTGATGGCCTGACAACTCAACAGGTCGCTTTGCCTGACAACCGAGAGACTTTGAGAGCAGGGTGTACTGAACCTGTAATTAGGTTTGAACAACATGTCTCCAAGCTGGCAGTGCCCTGTGCTGCCGCTTGGATTGCCACCTGTGTTTACGTTCAGTTAATAGCATTTCACGCCCGCGTCTGACTCAGCAGGTGAAGTTTGATGCCGCTGAATAGGACCATCAGTGGAATTACAGGATAATTATTAGTAATTAGAATGCAAGGAGTAACATTGAACTGCATCTTCAAGTAAACCAGAATTTGATCCACCCCTCCCTAATTATAACACCCCCCACCCTAACGAGACACCCTCATTTATTACCACAAATGAGCAACATTCTATTCTGTCACTTGGTGAACTCTCACTGCTCACCGTGCAGGGACAATGAAGATAAAGGAATTGCCTGCTTTCATTTCTGTTAACCAGTTCTCGTGATGTGTGCAGGCCAGTGGGACTACTCATAAAGCTCTTTCAAAAAGACAGCATCGCCACAGTTGCCTAAATGGCCACGTTCTACACTATGGAACTCCAGACATTTGCCGCAGTTTCAAAATTATGCATTCAATCTATGGCGAGTTCCTGATGGACAGAGCCAGAGAAATGTGAATACTTTCCATTTTAATTGGAAAAATGTCTAAAACTCAGGAGCACTGTTAACTAGATATCAGCCTGTCACAATATATCTTATCATGGGTGACCACTTAGATAGTGACAAAATGGTAAGAAGACACTGTTAGGAGCAGCCTACAGGCATCCTAACAGTAGCTAGATGGTGGGACAGATAATAAATCAGGAAATAATGAGGGCACATAATAAAGGCAGTGCATTAATCATGGATGAATTTAGTTTTCATGGAGATAGGGAGAGTCAGATTAGCACAGAAAATCACAGGGAAGAACTCATAGAATGTATTCGGGACAGTTTCTTTGAACAATATGTTGTGGATCCAACCAGGGATCTGGCTATTTTGGATTTGGCAATGTGCAAGTTTGATAAATGATGTCAGAGTTAAAGATCCCCTGGGAAACATTGACCATAACGTATTTGAATTTAGCATTTGGTTTGACAATGAAAGCTTGAGTTGTAAACAGCTGAACTAAGTTTAAGTCAGAGCAATTAAGAAAGAATGAGGGCAGACCTGACTGGAGTGGACTGGGAAGGGAGTTTAGCAGCAAAGGTCAGGAGCAATGGCACACATTTAAGAAAATAATTCATGGCACGCAGCAAAGACAGGATTCTAAGAAAGGAATACGCTAACCATGGTTTACCAGGGAAGTTAAGAATCGTGTCAGATTGAAAATCACATACAATGCTGCAAGTAGTAAGCCAGAGGATTGGCAAAGTTTTAAAAGCCAACAAAAGACAACCGTAAAAAGAACAAAAAGTGAGACGATAAAATTTGAGGGTAAACTTACAAGTAATATGAAAACAGACAGCAAGAGCTTCTTTAAATATATAAAAAGGAAAGAGACCTTTAGAGAACGAGGCTGGGGAAATAATAATGGGAAACTTGGCAGAGGAGTTGAATAAACACTTTAATATCAGTCTTCACTTAATAACATTCCAAAAATATTAAATAACCAAGGGACAAAAGGGCAGGAAATAATCCAGTAACTGTATCTGCAGAAAATGTGCTGGGGAAATAAATGGGGTGAAACACCAAAATCTTCTCCGAACCTGATGGAATACATCCCACGATATTAAAGAAAGCAGCTACAGAGACAGTGGATGATTACGTAGTAATCTTCCAGGAGAGGTCAGATTCTGGAAAAGTCGCAGAAGCTTGGAAAACTGCAATAGTGAAACCTTTATTTAAAAAGGGAAGAAGACAAAAAAAAACACAGTTAACAATAAGCCAGCTAACTGAGTGTCTGTTATTGGGAAAATATTAAAGTCTATTATATGGATGTAATAGCAGAGGATTTAAAAATGCATATGTTCAAGCAGATGCAGCATAGAGCTTTACTAGAATTATTTGAGGAGGTAACAAGCAGGATAGATAACAGGAATGCAGTGGATGTAATGTATTTGGATTTCAGAAAGCATTTAAAAGGCCCCACACATAAGACTACTTAATAGAATAAGAGTAAACGGTGTTGGATGTAGTAAATTAACATAGACAGAGAATTGGCTAACTAATAGAAAAGAGAAAGTTGGGATAAGGGGTCATTTTCAGTTTGGCGACCTATGATTAATTGGGTGCTACAGGGATGAGTACTCGGGCCACAGTTATTTGCAATACACATTGATGACTTGGTTGAGGAATGTACTATTGGCAAGTTTGCAAATGACACAAACATAGGTGGGAAGGCAAGTGATGATGGCACAAAGGATCTACAAAGGGATGTAGGCAGGTTAAGTAAGTGGGCAAAAACTTGACAGTTGGAATACAATGTGGGGAAAATGTGAGGTGATGCATTTTGGCAGGAACAATAGAGGAGCTGACAGTTATTGAAATGGAGAAAGCTACAGAACAGAGAGATCTGGGAATCCTCATCCATGAATTACAGAAGGCTAACATCTGAATTTCTGAAAATATTGGGATGTTTTCTGGGATGATTGTGTATTTGCTGTGGGATAATTGGATTTCTCCAACATGGTTAACTTTATTATTTCTGTTTTCCTGAGTATTGTATACAGTAATTGGCCAACTGGTCATATTGTCCACAAAATATTTCTATCAGTTTATTCCTCCTTTGACTTGCACTGTCAGCCTTTGACCATTTTCCGTGCTATTCTCTTCATCTCAGTACAGAAAAGTAGCGTAAAATAACAAAGTTTCTTTCCTTCTGTTTTCTCTGAGTTCATACTCTGCTCAGTAGATTACATTTGGGTGCTAAGTACGTCTACCTAATGCCCAGGAACACTGCCAAGAACAGCATTACAAGAAGGACCACTTATACAGTACAAAATAATCATAGAGACACTGGTGTTCACAAACTTACGTACACATGAGGGAGCTCATCGATTCATCGATTTCATTTACCATAGTCTTTGTCTTGTCCAGCTGCTTCTCTGATTTTCTTCAAGCCTCCTCTGGTCCATTTCTCAATGTTATCCACACGTCTGATTTTTCTCCTTCCTCTTCTGTTCCACCTTCAGTTTTACCTTCACTTTTTGCCAGGAAAAGGCTGTTAAGTCCTCATTCTCAATGTCCGCACTTGGATTCTTTCTCTGCCTAACTGCACGTTCAAAACCTCTTAATTCTTCTCCATCTACTCTTGATCCAACCCAATGATTTACCTCTCCATCTATCCTGCTGACACTGAGCAGTCTCCACTATGCCCAGAAGCTCTTTCTTTACAACCCAACACTCTCAGCCCAAGAGTGTGAGACTCCGCCCTAGTCACTGCACTAGATATGTGATCAGAGGGGGTGGGATGGACCCATTGGGCCGAAAGGCCTATTTCACACTGTAGCAATTCTATTCTATGATTCCATGTTTTTTTCAACTTGAAGTAGGTATCTCTGGATGTGAGGGTACTTTTGAGTATTTCGTTCTCAGACATAACTTTTGCTAAAATCTAATGCTTCCTATCCCACCAATCACAGAACATTTCTGGTTACTGTTTTGGGAATTTTGAGGTGTTAATACTGTTGTAATGCTGAAAATTTAAGAATCAATTTGTGCACAGTCAGATCGCACAACCAACAATCTCAGATTGGTTAAGCAATAAATATTAGTGACAACATTGAGGGGAGCACACCACCTCTCCTTCAAAATGAGTCTGGATCTGCAACATTCATTTGAGAGGACAAACGGATCCCAGTGCATCATCTCAACTGAAAGATGCTACCTTGATAGTGCAGCTCTCCCACTGCCTGTTGCTATCACTGCAGCCTATGTGGCATCCACAGTGCTAGAGTCCCAGGTTTGTTTTCAATCCACAACAGTGAAGCAGCAGCAATATGATTCCATGTCTGCATGGTGTGTGACTTGGAGGGGAACTTGTAATTGCTGGTGCCATGCATCTGCTACCCTTGTCCTTCAAATGGTTGTTGGTTTGAGGTTTGCAAGATACTGTCAGAGAAACTGGGCTATGTTGCTGCAATGCATCTTGTCGTAGGATATACTACTGCAATATGTGTCACTGGTGTAGGGAGTGTATGTGTGATTTTGTATTATTTATTCATTCATAAATGAGGGCATCACTGGCTAGGTTAGCATTTATTGCCCATCCCTAATTGCCCAGACGGCAGTTAAGAGTCAGCCACATTGCTGTGGGTCTGGAATCACATGTAGGCCAGACCAGGTAAGGATGGCAGTTTCCTTCCCTGAAGGACATTAGTGAACCAGATGGGTTTTTCTGACAATCAACAACAGATTCATGGTCATCATTAGAATCTGGAGCATAAGACGTCAGTCCTACAGCTGGAATACTGTCAAGGCCCTTAACTATATTTGATCCCCTTATGCCGAAGGGATTTTAATGATAAAAGTTTCCTCTTTGTTGAAGGAACCAGGTACTAGGACTGTGTCTTTAACAGGGCTGCCAGTTATGAGACTTCACTTGACAGAGTTCCCTAATCAGATGCTAGGCCTGTGCCTCCTCCAGATTCTCAGATCCTGGAATGGTTATGAGATTCCATTCCTCATGCCTATGACAATTTTCTAGAGTCTTTTAACAGCCTAGTTGTCATGGGGAGGAGTCAGTTTGGAGACCAGGCTGATACTTAACATACCAACTGCTTAACATTTGGACCACTATTAATCTGAATCATTACTACAAGACTAACAGCAGTATTTTGTTATTTGTGTAGCTATCTTCCCACAGAAGGTTATTGATTGCAGAAAACATGCTCCCTACCAGGCTGACATTTTCTGTCCTCGGGACTGATCATCATTTGTTTTTTTTCTCAGTGATACTGTCTCTGACTGAGGTGCAATCAGATCAGTTGTTTGTTTTCGTCATTGGCCACATTGCAATAAAGCCAGGCAGGGTGTCTTTCAGAATTAGATTTAAAGCATAGATCCTGCCTTACAGGAACGACAAAGTCTCAGCAATAGTGACCCAGTGATAAGGCTGGGAGCAGCTGAGGGCGATTAGTGGCATTAGCCTTCCCCTGAAAGTAGGAAGGAGAAATCGAGCTTTGTTGCAAAGTTGTTAGATAGAAAGGCTTTCCATTTTGAATGTCTGTACTTTAAATATAGCCATCCTCCTTTGCTTGCAGGGCTCGGTCAATACAATCTAACAGTGAGGAAGATTAGCTTCCCTTCTGCTGGCCTATCTCTTGCCCCTCACTCCCTTTGAAGTTCACCTCTTGCTGATGAACCCATCATGGTCTCTCCTCCAGCCATGCAATCCCCTGAAATAAAACTCTACTTAAATTCTTCTGTTTGGTGACTGCCTCAGAAAATTTGTACTGTTGTAGCTCCTTTATCTAATCCTACCCTAGTACCTTACCTACACCTCATTTAATTGATCTCAGCAACAAAGGAATAATTGTACCTGCGAGAATATGGGTTTATCTTTATAACAATAGTGTCCAATTGTTCAGTTGCTTCGTGTTTGATTATGAGAGTCTGGAAACTGATCTGGCTCTAATGTTTGATTGATACATTCTGATGTGGACTTGGAGCTAAGCAAAAGGCAACACAGGCTGACAAGGGAGCCTGACTCATTAGCATGAGAGCAGCGATTTTATAACTACAGAAATATTCTCAAACATTGAAATAGCATCTTCTCTGCATAGAAACTGAATATAAAACATACAACAGTAACCCTCCAGGATAGTCCTGAAGTCTTCAGAAGTTGAAGATTAATCTCTAAGACACCTGAGGAGAAAACCCAGGAGAAAAATTGAAGAGGCTGAAATAAATATAATGCACAAGTTCCATAAGCAAAATATGGGCAGGTACCAGAAATCTGAAATCAAAGCAGAAAATGTTGTAAATACTCAAAAGGTCAGACAGCACCTGTGGAGAAATAATGTCAGCATTTCAGATTGAGGATCTGCTGAGTATCTCTTGACATTTTCTGTTTATATGTTACGGAAACAAGGCTTTCATTTTTCAAATATTAATGAACAATTTGTCTCACTGGATAAAAAATATTACAGGTGTGTTGAGAAAAATCTCAACTCTCGACTGTCAGTCAGAATTTATACCACCAAACAAGTTGTGTAGCTTATTAAAAACAGAAGTATGTTCGCTTTCTAATTGGTGCAGGAGTATGGTGGCCTGTGAGGATGGATCTCCACAGCAACCAATGACCCGCCATGGCCAATGGTGGGATTTGACTTCAATAAAAATCTGGGTTTCAGAGCCTAATGATGAGCATGAATCCATTTTTGATTATCAGAAAAACCCATCTGGTTAACTAATATAGGAGCAAGTTACTGCAGATGCTGGAATCTGTACTTAAGTCAAAAAGCGTTGGAGATCGCAGAGAGTCAGGCAGCATCATGGACATAAAGCAAGCTAACGCTTCAAGTCTCGATGACTGTTCCAAAGAGGCTGAAATAAATGCGTACTTTCTCTCCACAGGTACTGGTTCACCACTGTCCTTTAGGGAGGGTATTTGCCCTACATGTGACCCATAGAAATATACCTTCTGAGCAGTTAGGGTTGGGCAATAAATACTGGCCTAGCCATTGACACCAACACCTGTGACTGAACTGAAAGAAAACAAAAAAAAAGCAAGAGGTCAAATACCCAAACTCCAGGAATACATCCAGCCAGAGATGGCAAATCTTACAAAATGGGTTCGGGGCGGAAATGAGAATTGCACTTACAAATTAGTTGCACTGAAATTAGTTACAAATTAGTTTCATGAAATAAAAACAGGATGTTCAAAAATCTGCATTAGATCTATAAAGATAAAAATAGAGTTGATCTTACAGGTCACTGACATTTCATCAGAACAGATTTGTGTCAGCACCAAATACAGGGCTCGTTTCACTTGACCCCAGAACGAGAATTAACAAAAGAAATATATTGCCAAAAGTATCTGTAACTTTGCTGTTAATTCACAACAGCATCTAGTCTGCCTTACAGCCATCAGTACATTCTGAAGGGGCTGGGGGACCGATGATTCAAATATGCTCTGGTATTCATTAAAAATCACTGAAAATGATGAATTATAAACTACTGTTGAGTATAATACAGGGAAACAAGAGGATAATGACAATTTTGAAAATCTCATGTAAGTGAAATAGAGCCTCTTGAAAAGATAGTGCAGATTGAGGCTCTAATTATATATATTAATTCAGCCTGAAGTGGACTGCGGTCTGTCTCCTGCTCCCTCTTCGACCCTTTAAACTAATTTCTCATATAGTTATCAAAAAGCACAATGCTGAATACGACCCGCCAGCCATTTAAAGTCAGCAGCTCGCATTTATATTGAATTCATTGCCACATTTTCTGAGGTCATGGGGAATTGCTGATTATTTATCCTGCAGATCCATTGGCCTCAAGCTAGTGTTATCCTGCAAAACAAGTGAAATGAATGTGTAATCGGTAAAATGAAGGGGTAAAGAAAACAGCAAGAATTTGCAACCAGCCAGTGCCTTAAAGAAGCAAAACTTCCCAAAGCAATTTGGAGAAAGTGAGGACTACAGATGCAGGAGATCAGAGTTGAGAGTGTGTTGCTGGAAAGGCACAGCAGGTCAGGCAGCATCTGAGGCGCAGGAAAGTTGACGTTTTGGGCATAAGCCCTTCCACAGGAAACGTTGATTCTCCTGCTCCTCCAATGCTGCCTGACCTGCTGTGTTTTTCCAGCACCACATTCCCAAAGCAATTTGCAGGTACAGTATCAGACATTCCATGCCACATAAGGAGATATTAGACAACAAACAGCATGGTGGCTCAGTAGTTAGCACTGCTGCCTCACAGTGCCAGGGACCCAGGTTTGATTCCGCCCGTAGGTCACTGTCTGTTCTTCCTGTGTCTACATGGGTTTCCTCCGAGTGCTCCGGTTTCCTCTCACAGTCCAAAGATGTGCAGATTAGGTGGATTAGCCATGTTAAATTGCCCATAGTATCAGGGATGTGCAGGCTAGGTGGATTGGCCATGGCAAATGCAAGGTTACAGGGATAGGATAGGGGGTGGCTCTGGGTGGGATGCTCTGCAGAGGGTTGGCATGGACTTGATAGGCAGAATGACCTGCTTCCACACTGTAGGGATTCTGTGTGACAGAAAGCTTGGTCATGTGGGTAGATTTTAAGGAGGATCTGAAAGGAGGAAGGAGAGTTAGAGAGGCTTAAGAGGTGATTCCTAACGGAGGGCTTTCCTGTTCACCGCTACCCCGCGATGGATTTCCTGTCCAAATCTGTCAACAGCAGCAGGGAGAGCAGAGGGACGTGCTGCTCCCAGGACTCTGGGCACCAGAACTCTGTTCTGCTGTTAGTCTGGAACGAACCAGTCTGCATAATATTCCTGAGGTCCATACGGCAAGCACCAGACCTCCAACTGGCATTTACACGAGGTGCAGTTCAACACATTTAATTAGTATGTGTGAAGAGTGGGAAATCCTGGATTTCAAATGTCAGCCTGCAGTGCCACAGTACACTGTATACATTATACACTCAGTGCCACAGCCCAGTCCAATACTGCTGTCTTCCCCCAACTCGACATCAATTTAATGCAGTGCATTTAGGGATGATTTTATTGAATATAAAAATTCCTTTTGTTTAATTTGACTTCAGTTTAAATAGATATTCTAGGAGATCCTTCAGTACTCTGTGATGTAATGTAACCTGATTCTCAACTTTTGCTGATCCTTTTTAAAAACCCATCAAGTAATATTGACTCAGGGTTCTATAGTAAAAGGGATTACAATGGAATATGCATCTGTCATACACCTCACAGCATTTTCACACCCATGAAATACATCATCAGAAGTGTACAATTCCAGTAGTGGCCATGAAATTCAGAGGAAATACTGAATAGACAATGTCCTGACAAGGATATAGATAGAAGAACACAGGACAAAAAAATTATCGAACCCAACTTCACATGAAAAAGAACTTTACTTCCAAAATGGGCTGAAGAATTTTGTTAGATATTTGATCTTAAAGGGGTCAATGGTTATGAGGAATGTGCATGAAGGTGGAGGTGAGGCTGAGATTAATGATGATCATATGAGGGTATCTTGGTGGCTCAGTGGTTTACACTGCTGCCTCACAGCACCAGGAACACGGTTTGATTCCACTCTTAGGTGACTCTCTCTGTCACTGCATAGTACGTACACTGGGTCCTCAAAGGGGAGCTCTCTTAATGGAGGTTGAAATCACTTCAAGCTCATTTCGGGATGGCTGACAAAGCTGGCCTTGATAATGATACTTATATTGCATTAAAAAATGGAGAGAAAAAAATGTTTCTATCCAAATCCCTTCTGAAACTGACTGTTGAGTAATGTTCCGTCACCCTTTCAGGTGCATTGCTGATTATAATATTAATGATCTGGTAACTTGTTCACAACCAAAAGCAATGGAGTAAATTCATTCAGCTCGATGGTTAATTATGAACTGAATGGGTAGTAGTTTGAAAGGTAGCAATTAGTTGTATTTATCCATCCCCGATCTGATAAACACAGAAGGGAGAGAGGTATAGATGCTTGCGTTGAGCGAGTTAGACGAGGTAAGGTTAGAGGAGACTCATGCAGCAATTCCAGCAGCAACTCGACTTCAGGCATCTAATTGCACTGGAGGCAGTTGCAATCAGACCTACGAGATTAACTCCAGAGATGACAGGCTTGTTTTATGAGGAGAGATTGAGCTGTGTAGGCCTATACTCACTAGACTTTAGAAGGTCGAGAGGAGATCTAATTGAGGTTCGTAAGATGCTTCAGGGGATTGACAAAGTAGATGTGGAGAGGATGTTTCCCATCATGGGCCAATCTAGAATGAGGGGTTACAGTTTTAGAGTAAGGGGTAACAGATTTAGAACAGAGATGAGGAGGAATTAATTCTCTCAAAGGACCATGATTCTGTGGAAGTCACTTATCCCAAACTACGGTGGATGTCGGAAGCACTGAATAAGATTGAGATCGAGATACCGACATTACAGACAGTAATGGGTTAAAGGGCTATGGGGAACGGGCAGGAAAGTGAACTTGAGGCCGAGATTGGGGAGCAGGCCCAAGGGGCAGAAGTGCCCACTCCTGCTCCTAGTTCTTATGTTCTTAACAGCCATAGCTTGATCAAACATGGCACTTTGTGGCAGAAGTGAGACTGAGAGAGGTTGCTGACTTCATGTAGCCATCGCAGCCTGTTACCACAATCACAGTCACTCCAATTAATCTCAGTTAACCTCAGCAACACATCCATCCACTTTCCCTCAGTGATGAGAACCAGTCATAGAGCCCTATAGCACAGAGACAGGCCCTTTGGCACAAACTGGTCCATGCCGACCAATATGTCCATCCACACTAACCCCATTTCCCTGCACTTGGCCTATATCCTTCTAATCCTTTCCTATCCATGTATTTGTCCAAATGCTTTTTAAATATTGTTAATATCCCCACCTTAACCACTTCCACTGGCAGCTCATTCCATTGTGTACCACCCTCTGTGTAAAAATGTTGTCCCTCAGGTTCCCTTTTATTCTTTCCCCTCTAACCTTAAACTGATGCCCTCTAGTCCTCTATTCCCTAACTCTGGGAAAAATACTAAATGTATTCACCCTATCCATGCCTCTCATGATCTTATACACCACCATAAGTTCTCCCCTCATTCTTCTATGCTCTAAAGAAAAACATCCTAGCTTGTCCAACCTCTCCCTATATCTCAGACCGTTGAGTCCTGACAACGTCCTTGTAAATTTCTTCTCCACTCTATCCAGTTTAATAACATCCTTCCTCTAGCAAGGTGACCAAAACTGAATGCAGTACTACAAGTGCAGCCTCACCAACATCCTATATAACTGCAACATAAATTTCCAACTTCTATACTCAATGCCCTGACTGATGAAGGGCAGTGTGTGAAATGCCTTCTTCACTGCCCTGTCTACCTGTGACTCTACTTTCAGAGAACCATGCACCTGAACTCCAAGATCCCTCTGTTCCACCACCTTCCTTAAACCCTAACATTCACCAAGAAACTCCTAGATTTGACTTGACTTGGTTTGACTTTCCAAAATGGAAGACCTCACACTTATCGATATGTAACTCCATTTCCCATTTCTCGACCAACTTCCCTAGCTGATCAAGGTCCTGCTGCAATTTCTAAAAACCTTGTTCACTGTCCATGATACCTCCTATTTTAGTGTCATCTGCAAACTTACTAATCATGCTTTGTACATTCTCATCCAAATCATTGATATAGATAACAAACAGTAATGGGCCCAACACTGACCCCTGAGGCCCCTCCACCAGTCACAGGCCTCCAATCTGGCAAGCATCCTTCCACTATTACCCTCTGCTTACTACCATCAAGCCGATTGTGTATCCAATTCGATAGCTCCCCCTGGATTCCATGCAATCTAACCTTCCTCAGCAGCCTACCATGTGGAACCTTATTAAAGGCATTGCTGAAATGCAAATTGACTACATCTACCGTCCTGCCCTCGTTAACCTTCATGATCACTTCATCAAAGAAGTCTAACAGATCTGTGAGGCATGATCACCCACTCTCAATGCCATGTTGACTACTCCTCATCAAACCCTGTCTTTCTAAATGCATGTATATCTTAACTCTCAGAATCTTCTCAAATAACGTACCTACCACAGACATTAAGTTTACTGGTCTTTGGTTCCTAGCCTTTTCTTTGCAGCCCTTCTCGAATAATGACAAAACATTCACTACCCTCCAGTCTTCCGGGACCTCACCCGTAGCTAACAATGATGCAAAAATATCAGCCAGGGCCCCTGTAATTTCTTCTCCAGTCTCTTGCAACATTCTTGGATATATCTGGTCAGGACCAGGAGATTTATCCACCTTTACACATTCTAATACATCCAACACCACCTCTACTGTGATATGGACTGTCCTGAAGATATCACCACTAACTTCACCAAGTTCCCAAGTCTCCATGTCTTTCTCCACAGTAAACACAGAAGAGAAATATTCATTGAGGACATCGTTCATCTCCAGTGGTTCTACACAGACGTGTCTACTTTGGTCCTAATCTCTCTCTAGTTATTCCTTTTCCTTTAACATATGGCATTCTGTGGTCTACGACTGTACTCAGTTATGAAAGTAGACATCGAGTTAGGTTTTGACCTCTAACCAGCTGCCCATTCTGACAGGGAAGAAGGACCCCTGCCAGTCTAAGGCTCCAAATTCATTTCATTGAAGCAGGCAAGCTGCTGGCCACCTAACAGGCAGCTCCAAAACACCTTGCCAGATTGAATCCTGAAAATCAAGCTGGAACTGCCTCCAAAATTCTGATGTGGGGGAGCCGGTGTTGGACTGGGGTGGACGAAGTTAAAGTTCACACAATCAGGTAGTTGTGATGAAGGAGCAGCACTCTGAAAGCTGGTGCTTCCACATAAACCTGTTGGACCATAACGTGGTGTTGTGTGATTTTTAACTTTGTCCAAAACTCTTTTGAGCGGGTTTAAAAGCACAGAGGTATGGGCTTCTGGGATGGTGCAGTGGTATAGGATGGCCCAGGTTATTTATGGGGACCATGGTGCACTACTGTTCCCTCCAGACAGCCAGAAGTAGTTCACAACTTCATTGCCCAGAGAGCTGGTCAGAACCTTTGCAAGTTCCTGCCAGGAAATTAGTGATCAGGAATCCATTTGTATCCTAGCATCTCGACTGCCGTATCCAAAGGGACTTAGTGCTTGGGGCAGGCAGTGACAAGCCCATTTCAAAAAGCTGGCATCATTGATCCTAACAATGCAGGGAGACCACCATCCCCTTTCTGCTCGAGTTAGCTCAAGCAGGAGTCACTCGAAATCAATCCCAGTGATCAAGAAATAGAAATTAATTAAATCTCAGTTCAGGTTCCCGTAGCCCAGCCAAAATCCTTTTAGAGTTAAGATCTCAATGAGTGTGGCAGACTGCTGAAGCTCGCTGCAGGAAACAAATGTCCTTAATGTGGATAATTCATTGGCCATGAAGTGCTTGGGCCCTGCGGCACTATATAAATGTAGGTTCTATTGTTCTGTCCTTTTCGCTGCACAGTTGGAATGTCCCAATTGCTCGTTACGTCAGAAGCTTGTATTCCTCTGCAATGTGCCTTTCAACAGATTGTGAATAGAATGTACGCTTTCCCCCTTTCATAAGAACCCAGTTGGAGGCTCAGTCCTTGCTGTATGGAACAACAGTTGTGCTCTGAGGAGAACAGAATGATATGAAATTCATTGGTTCCCCATTGTTCACTGGCTTGATATTGCTAATCTGCTCAAATGTAACCTTTTTATTCCGCTGCAATCTTTGCAGAGAGACTACAGCTATTTACCCCACAAGCTGTTCGAAAACAAAATTGTATTTGAGCTACTGAAGAAATGGATGAGGTCCTGCCTACAATTGTCTCAAGTGTTTGTTACTTTGTACCTTCCCCATTTTCTGATTGATTTACTCTGCAAGGTGCAAATTGAAAGCAGTAAGAGGTAGGATACGGGCAATAGTCCAATCGGGAAATGGTCCCTTTGAGAGAAAAAACCCAAAGGATTTGCACTGTTACTTTGCAATCAATTGCCTTTTACTTAATGTGTCAATGATAATTTGCTCAGAGACTTGGAAATTTGCTTTTATTGAACTGCTAACATTTAAGATGGTCAACTGAGTGGAAATCGCAGAGTATTCACGCACAGCTTCTGCCCTTCTGCAGGTTGTTCAGTTAAATGCAAATTCAAAGAAGGTTTTGAAAGACTTGCATTTATATAACATCTTTCACAATCACAGGATGTCCCAAGCATTTTAACTGTCTTGCAGGCAGCCTTCCGTCTCTCATAAAATGATGATTGCACCCTGATGGTCGTGTGTGGGAGCTCAGCACCGTCCAGTGTAGCTCAGGAGCCCGTGCTAATCCCTAGCCTCCTTTGGTGTTGAGGAAAACAGGGGGCGGCCAAGGCTTCTGTTGCAACTTGCCTCCTCTTCTTGGCAAGCTCAGACTTTCGATCTGTTTGCTCCTACCAATGCCTACCCAAACAGTCTCCTCCAGGAGTCATGGCCATCAGCGACTGTCCCTTCTCCCCAACCCCCCCCAACCCCCAACCTCCAACCTCGTCCCACCCCCCCTCCACAGTCACCACCTTCATATCTCACTTGTAGGTTGATGTGAATCAGACAGCACAGTAGCAGGCCAGTCGGCCCATGATGATATGCAGAACACGACGCCAAATAAAACTAATCCCTTCTGCCTGACCTTGGTCCATATTCCCTCCATTTCTTGCACGTTTATGTGCTTATCTAAAATCTTCTTAAATGCCCCTAACGTGTCTGTCTCCACCACCATCCCTAGCAGATACGATCCAGATACCCACCACTCTCGTTGTAAAAAACACTTGTCTCCTTTAACTTCCCCCACCCCCCTCACCTTAAATGCATGCTTCCTATGTATTAGAGATATCAACTCTGTGAAAATATGATGTGATAGTAAATGATTACAGCTATCATGATCTGAAGTGAGGCTACTTCTGGACTACTGTGTACAGTTCTGGTTGCCCTGCTATAGGAAGGACAATCTTAAGTTGGAGAGGGTGCAGAAAAGATTGACAAGGATGATACCATGAATGGAAGGATTGAGCTATGAGGATAGGCTGGAACCTTTCTCCCTGGAGCCAAGGAAGTTGAGGGGTGATCTTATTGAGGTTTATAAAACCATGCGGGACATAGATAAAATGAATAGCAAAGGTCTTTTTCTTTGGGTAGGAGAGTTCAAAACTAGAGGATAGTCCATAGTTAGGGGGACAGATAAGAGGTTCTGTGGGAACGCGAGAGACTCATAGTTGGTGTGTTGCCTCCCAGGTGCCAGGATTCGTGATGTCTATGATCATGTTTTCGGGATCCTTGAGAGCAGCCTCAAATTGTGGTCCACATATGCACTAACGACGTAGGTAGGAAGAGGGATGGGGATTGGAGGATAGCAAATGTCCCCTTTTTCAAGAAGGGGAGTAGGGACAGTCCTGGTAATTAGATTATATTAGATTCCCTACAGTGTGGAAACAGGCCCTTCAGCCCAACAATTCCATACCGACCCTCCGAAGAGTAACCCACCCCCCCAGACCCATTTCCCTCTGACTAACGCACCTAACACTATGAGCAATTTAGCATGGCCAATTCACCTGACCTGCACATCTTTGGACTGTGGGAGGAAACCGGAGGAAACCCACGCAGACACGGGGAGAATGTGCAAACTCCACCCAGACAGTCATCCGAGGCTGAAATTGAATCTGGGACTCTGGTGCTGTGAGGCAACAGTGCTAACCACTGAACCACTGTGCCGCCCTCAACTATAGACCAGTGAGCCTTACTTCAGTTGTTGGAAAAGGTTATAAGAGGTAGGATTTATAATCATCAAGAAAGGAATAAGTTGTTTCGGGATAGTCAACACGGTTTTATGAGGGGTAGGTCATGCCTCACAAACCTTATTGAGTTCTTTGAGAAAGTGACTAAACAGGTGGATGATGGTAAAGTGGTTGATGAGGTGTATCGAGATTTCAGTAAGATGATTGATAAAGGTTCCTACAGTAGACTATTGCACAAAATGCAGAGTTTCGGGATTGAGGGTGATTTAGCAGTTTGGATCAGAAATTGGCTAGCTGAAAGAACGTGGTGGCTGATGTGAAGTGTTCGTCCTGGAGTTCAGTTACTAGTGGTGTACTGCAAGGATCTGTTTTGGGGCCACTGCTGTTTGTCATTTTTATAAATGACCCGGGTAAGGGTGTAGATGGATGGGTTAGTAAATTTGCGGTTGACACTAAGGTCGTTGGAGTTGTGGATAGTGCCGAAGGATGTAGTCGGTTACAGAAGGACATAGATAAGCTGCAGAGCTGGGCTGAGAGGTGGCAATTGGAGTTTAATGCGGAAAAGTGTGAGGTGATTCATTTTGGAAGGAGCTACAGGAATAAAGAGTGCTGGGCTAATGGTAAGATTCTTGGTAGGTAGATGAGCAGAGAGATCTCAGTGTCCGTGTACATAGATCCCTGAAAGTTGCCAACCAAGTTGATAGGGTTGTTAAGAAGGCAAACGGTGTGCTAGCTTTTATTGTTAGATGGACTGAGTTTCGGAGCTATGACGTCATGTTGCAGATATAAAAACCTTTGGTGCGGCCACACCAGGTGTTTGGCGTACAATTCTGGTCATTGCATTATAGGAAGGATGTGGAAGTTTTGTAAAGGGTTCAGAGGAGATTTACTAGGATGTTGCCTGGTATGGAGGGAAGATTTTATGAGGAAAGGCTGAGGGACTTGAGGCTGTTTTTGTTAGAGAGAAGGTTGAGAGGTGATTTAATTGAGACATAAAAGATAATCAGAGGGTCAGATAGAGTGGATAGCGAGAGCCTTTTTCCTCAGATGGAGATGGCTAGCATGAGGGGACATAGCTTTAAACTGAGAAATGATAGATGTAGGATAGATGTCAGAGGTAGTTTCTTTACTCAGAGAGGAAAAGAGGGGTAGAATGCCCTGCCTGCAACAGGAGTAGACTCGACAACTTTAAGGGCATGTAAATGATCATTGGATAAACATATGGATGAAAATGGAATAGTGTAGGTTAGAGGGGCTAACATTGAGGGCCGAAGGGCCTGCACTGTGCTGTAATGTTCTTTTTTCTATGTAGAGGGCACAGGTTTAAGGTGAGAGATTTAAAAGGAACCTGAGGGGCAATGTCTTCGCACAGAGTGTGGTGAAAATCTGGAATAAACTGCTAGAGGAAGTGGTAGAGGTGGGTACAGTTACAAACTTTAAAAGATATTTGGAAGGGTACATGAATAGAAAAGTTTAGAGAGATATTGGCTAATCACAGGCAAATAGGACTAGTTTGTTTTGGGAACCCTGGTCAGCATGAACGAGTTGGACCATCTGTATCACTCTATCATGCTTAGTTTACCTTCCATATCATAAGAAAGAGATGTGAGTCATGTACGGCTGAATACCTCTCGTTACTAAAAAATTCACTAAACCTTTATTACAGCACTTCACAGGCACTTCTGTGTCTCTGTTCAAGCTCAGCAACTCTTGGGTAAGCACATAGATGACAGTAAAAGGGTTAGTTTGATCTTAAGATTAGGTTAAAAGGTCAGCACAACATCAAAGGCCAAAGGGCCCGTACTGTGCTGTACTGATCTATGTTCTAAAGCTATTCAGAAGAACTGTAACATGTTACCCTCAGCATGTCATGCTGCAATAGGACGCAGTAGGATGAAGGCAGACTTGCATATGTTTTTAACTCAACCTGGCAGCTGTGTTGTATCACATCAGAAGCAGGTGAGACTTTAGCTGGGATCTTCTGGTTAGGTCACATGGCATGGTATCATGATGACATCATGAGCATGCTTCTTAAAGGCATATCGCATGTCTGCTTCAAGTCTATACAGAGCCTACGTAGCCTTGTAGTGCAAGTAGGAATGGCCAGGAGGTCAAGGCCCCTTTAATAATATCTGAAATAATTTTCATGCAATAATGTCCCACAAGAAGCAATGTTATGATGATCAGATATTCTGCTTTATAGGTGTTGGTTGAAAGATAAATATTAGTCAGACTACTGGGAAGATCTCCCAGTACTTTTTTCAAATTAATGCTATGGAATCTTTTATGACAACCATTTGCAAAAAAAAACACTGTTGTCTTCATTTCTGGCAGTCAATTCATCTTCTAAATCCAATTATACTTTGAAGCAAAACATTATTTGTCATCCTCTCTTATCTATGAGTATATTTACCAAGAGAGCCTTGGTCCCTGAAGCTCTGCTCCATTACTGGGTCTTCTTTCTCAACTTTGAGCTCCAGAAAATGCCAAAACCCTGCCTCACTGGTCAGAGTTTTAGAGTTACTGACATAACAGAGGATGTTATGCTTGTTACCAGCTCCTTCCCTCTTCCTATCATAGGACATTCTTCAAATAAAAATTGCCTCTAGTTTTCTCTCTTACTTCTGATCAGAAGGTGTGGGTTTAAACCCTATGCATTTCACTGCCTTGTCCAGACTGAGTGTTACTGAATGGAGTGCTGTGTTTGTCAGAGGTGCACTCCTCTGAAAGACATCAATCAGTTACTTACTCATGATCTGAAGACTCAGGTAGACACTGAAGATCCCATTATGTAAAAGATCAAGGTTTTGGCTTCTACAACCACAAACAAGTTAGATGATCATTTGCCTCATTGCTGCTTTCGGGACAGTACAGAGGCTTAGTGGATAGTACTGCTGACTCACAGCACCAGAGACCCAGGTACAATTGCACCCTCAAGTGACTGTGTGGAGTTTGCACATTCTCTCTGTGTCTGCGTGGGTTTCCTCCAGGTGCACCGGTTTCATCTCACAGCCCAAAGATGTGCAGGTTAGGTGGATTGGCCATGCTAAATTGCCCATAGTGAGTATTGATACACAGGTTAGGGGTGATTAACCATGGGAAAAACAGGTTACGGGGATAGGGTGGGGGGTCTGGGCTGGGTGGATGCTCTTTAGGGGGTCAGTTTGGACTCAATGGGCTGAATGGCCTGCATCCACACTGTGGAGGAGTCTGTGATTTGAGGATTCTTTTGGAATATCTGGCTTGACATTCCATCAATGTACATTAAAGTAATTCAGTGTATGTGAAGTACTTGGAACTGATCCTGGAAAATATGTTAAGGTGATTAAATAAATGTAATTCTTTAATTTGTCGTTCCTGATGATTAATTGCTTTAATTACTTAAACAATAAGAAGTGCTCATTGATCTTTAATGAGCCCTTGAGCTTCATCCCACTTTGTTCAGCAAATCAGCGACATTAGAAAGGAAGACCGACCCCCGTTACTAATTCTGCAAGGGTTTTGAGAGAATTGCAAGTTCTGCCTATTCATAGGGATCACTCCTCATAGGTCCCCTGATGCCTGTTGGCTTTTTTTTTTCAAGGATCTGTTGAGGTGGAGAAGTCAGAGTAAGCTCATGAAACATCCTTCTTCTATGATGTGGAGGTGCTGGTGTTGGACTGGGGAGGACAAGGTCAGAGGTCACACGACACCAGGTTATAGTCCAACAGGTTTATTTTCATCAAGCTCTGAAAGCTTGTGATTTCAAATAAATCTGTTGGTCTATAACCTGGCGTTGTGTGACTTATGATATTATCATTTTTCAATAACAGTCATTCAAGCAGTTAATGAGCGTTTGAACTTCATCCGCACATGAGCATTCACATTTCACTGGTTGGTGTCACTGAAAGGGCATCTGTACTATCAGTCAAAGATTGGCCAGTCAGGGTAAGATTGTACCACAATGTTCATCACGTGTCTTCCTGCTTTGTAGTTTTCTGCTTGGAATACAAGCATTGCACTAAGTTCAGAGTAAATGAAAAGGATTGGCAATATTAGGTCTGTTGGCAGTGGTTGAGGTGCTTTTCAAAAGGTGTCATTCTTGGGAAATGAGTATCGCTAACTTTGCTCCATCCCTCATTTTCCCTGAGAAGTTGCTGTTAGCAACGGTAGTAGTAATAACACTGAGCCACTTTTGTAAATGATTCCAGTCCATGGGGTGAAGGTATTTCCACAGTGTTCTCAAGGAGGAGTAGGTGTTGGATTGTAACCTGCAGACAATGAAGGAACAGCGCTATGCACCCAAGTCAGAGTGGTGCATGACTTGGAGGGGAAGCTGGAAGTGATGATGTTCCAAACTACCTGCTTCCTTTGTCCTTTTAAATGATAGAGATCATTCATTTGAGAGATGCTTAATTAAGCAGCTTTGATGAATTGCTGCAGTGGAACACTGCAACTTCAGAGTGTTGTCTCAGGCTGGCCACATCCTTCCCTTTCTCTCCTTTCTCATCTTTTTAAATTCATCTTCTGGCACTGTGGGGAAGCTGGAGCGGTGTTCAGCAGGTCATCAGCTGTGGCAGTGGTGGTGCCTGGCGCGAGCACTCCTGGCTGCGGTAGGACCGGAGTATGGACTCGGCGGCTCGTCAGCGGTGACAGTGCCCAGAACGAGGATGCCTGGCTCCCACTCAACCCGGAGCCTGAACTGGGACACCCAGTGGGTCTGCGGCTGTGGCAGTGCCTGGTGCGAGGACTCCTGGCTGCGGTAGGCCTGAAGCGTGAACTTGGCCATTGGATGGCTGCAGCATGGGTACTGCCCGGAGTGGGGACCTTTGTTAGGTGGCAGTGGATTGCTGTGGCAGAGGCGGTGCCTGGAGAAAGGACTCCTGGCTATGCTAGGCCTGAGGTGTGGGGACTCCTTGAGGCCTGGGACGCCTTGCAGAAATCCTAAACCTGTACTTGAAGACCCCTTGTGCAGAAAATGAACTCTATTCATGTAATTTCTTATTATTCTTTTTGTAACTCAAAATGGCACTGGATTGTGGCAGCAAAACTCTTTTCACTGTATCTTGTAAGATAAATGTGACAAAAAATAATAATCTTAGGGAGACAATTTCAGGATCTGTTCAGGAACAACCTCAATAATTTGCAACTGGGACTATCCATAAATGTGCAACTGTGGCAAACAGAAGCATGTTTTGTGTATTGACCACAGAGTATAATCTGAATGTATCAACCAAAATTAGTCTGCCCTTTGGTGAAAGGGAATATGAATCTGCTGAAGAGGTTTTCACCCTTCTCCTTGAAGATCTGAACTGGAATGTATTGGCATATCATTCTCTCTGACACGTAGCAATATTTAGGATTCTTAGCAACTTTTCTATGAAGCAGCCAATTTCTGGTCAATGTTTGAACACCAACAGGCAGATCAACCTTTGGTTAGTGCGTAAACATCACAAGGACTGGTTCAAAGATAATATTCAAAGATTGAAGAGCAGCCAGTTACTGTCTGCTATAAATCACTGAGAAGTGGTCGATTTTCTGTTCATGTGTAAACACCATAATAAGTGCGGATTCCTGGGCCAGTATTACAGCGGTGAATAAAGACTGTTCCAGCTGCTGCATAAACACCGATCAGTTTTGGATAATCATCAATGTCAAATTTGGATAAACAGTCAGTCCAGACTATAGCAAGGTCTTGCTTTGTTTTAAATATAAAATATAATTTATGTTAACTGCATCCTCTTCTCTTTGCATTGCTCATGTATCCAGTATTTTGGTTGACAGAGGGAGTAAGCAGCGAAACTATTCATAATTCTTTCCTAAAGCTGGCTGGAAGGCACATTGAGGTGTCATTGGAAGGGCAGACTGTCTCACCAGTTTCTGTAAACCGTTTTATTCCCTTTCCCCTCATGCAGCGATTGGCACTTTCACTTCCACTTGACAATCTGACTGACACTGGAGAAAGTGAGCACAGCAGATGCTGGAGATCAGAGTCGAGAGTGTGGTGCTGAATGAATTCCTAATGAAGGGCTCATGCCCGAAACATCAATTCTCCTGCTTCTCAGATGCTGCCTGACCAGCTGTGCTTTTCGAGCACCTCACTCTCAACACTGACAGTTCATTGTCCAAAAAAAGGCCCAACCAGAGCCTTAGCTGAGATGAGGGTTAGTGCAGTGTTGTGTCAATCCCTGAGTTTCATGTGTGCACATCATAGTCCTGTAAACAATATGAAAATGTTGCTTGACAATGAGGAGCCCTGACTTTTGCAACGCCCAGTTTCAAAAGGCTATTCGCAAGGCAGCACAGTGGCTCAGTGGTTAGCACTGCAGCCTCACAGAGCCAGGGACTTGGGTTCAATTCCGGCCTCGGGTGACTCATCTGTGTGGAGTTTGCGCATTCTCCCTGTGTCTGTGCGGGTTTCCTCTGGGTGCTCCGGTTTCCTCCCACAATCCAAAATGTGCAAGTTAGATGGAATTGCCATGCTAAATTGCCTGTAGTGTCGGGGATGTGCAGGCTGGGTGTATTAGCTGTGGGAAATGCGGGGTTACTAGACCAGTGTGGTCAGGATGGGATGTTCTTCAGAGGGTCAAAATGATCTGTTTCCACACTGTAGGGATTCTATGATTCTTCTTGTATTTGCAAGACTGTAAAGTGAATTGATTGACCTCTTCAACATGATATAATGAAGGACCAGCACTCTGAAAGCTAGTGCTTCCAAAGAAACCTGTTGGACTATAACCTGGTGTTGTGTGATTTTTAACTTTGTCCACCCCAGCCCAACACCAGCATCTCCAAATCATGATGCAATGAACATAGCAAAATTGATCAAAGCAAAATATTCACTATTATATATCGTTGCCTGCATAGTAGTCACTGTATTCAATAGGTAATAATTGGCTGTAAAGTCTTTTAAGACATTGTAAGTTGCTACATAAATGCAAGTATATTTTTATATGCATGAAACCTTTAGATTCTAGATGACACAATTAAACATTTGAAAATTTACAGATGAAAACCAAATCAGTCAGAACTTTGCTTACCTCAGGATAACAGATCTGTGAAATAATTTATGCCAAAGACCTGTGAAGTGGGCAATATAAGTCAGGTTAATGGGTAATTCAGCATGTTTCTCGGCAGAGAAGGGATTGAAGGACATTGAGATGGTTAGGTTGAATAAAGATCAAACACGAACTGATCAAGTTGGCAGTCTGGAGCCTATTTCAATATCCACACCGTTTTGCTGTGCAATGGAAATGGAGTCTTCTGTACTTTCACCCCAGTTTTCCTTTGTCATCCCCAATCTCAGTGTGTCTCAGTCAGTGTACTGTTCAGGTCAGTTGGCTCAGCTGCCCATTGATGGTGGTTTTCATTCCAAAGTGGCGGATGTGATGCCGAATCCTGCACCTGCCTGCCCAGAGTGCTTTGGGAAACTGGAAAGTTGATGTCGAGACCACGACATGACCTCACTATGCCGGATCTCATGTATTGGTCAGCAGCCATCGGAAGTTCCAAATGGGAAGCCCCAAGCCATACTCACCCTATCTGAGTTGAGAGACTCCGAGTACAAATGTACTGTGACATGCTGCCTCCAGGAGCTTGCTTGCAAAGCATATTTATTAAAGGTCAGGAGTGAATGAAACAGTTAATGGAAGGGTAGATAACAGTGAGTCAAGACTTGTTTGGCCTGCAGCACTGTGTGGGCTGCAAATATAGCTCCAGACTGTTCTTGTGTAGGCCAGTAACTGTCAAAACCTACAGGCTTTACATCAGTAATTGGAGACCTGACTCAGTCAACCATGTAATGGTAGAGAGGTGTACTGATATTTCTCACTGCACATTATGTTGTTCTAGTTTGGTTCTTGTCCTTCATTCCAATGATGGTATCTGTGAGACGTGTGTGTTGAGGCGCGGAAGTATCTGTTAGTGCAAGTGACATATGTTTTATTGTATGTTGTATTGTGTTTGGTCTGTTTTCTCATTCTAATTGATTCCATGACTTTAATCTCTGGAGTATAGACATCAGTGTGCAACACCGACAGAACCAGGTCATTAATGAGACATCATGCTATACCACCCTAGTTTGCGCTGTCAGGTCCATCAAGTGACTTGATTCCGGTTTGTGTTCACAGATCTGCATCTTCCGTTCCTTTTGGCCTGAGTCCGAGATACGTTGTGTTTTTGGGGAGGATTTCCATTGCAAAGATTTTGCGAGTTTTCACATCACATCTGTTACCAGACTCGTCTCATTAACAACATACACAGAAACAGCAGGTGCTGGCGAAACTCAGCAAGGTCTGTCAGCATCTGTTGCAAGAAAGCAGAGTTAACTTTTCGAGTCCAGGGACTCTTCATCCAAAGTTCTTAGGGGTAGCACTGAAGTGCAGAAACATCCTGAAAGTGGATCATAGATGTACCATGAGGGTTCTTAGAGGCTGGTACCTTTCAAATGCAATGTCTTTGGTGTATGATGTGTGGCCAGCACTGCACAATGAGATCTTGTCGCCTAGTGCCCAACATGGTTGTTCAGAGCAAGAAGTGAGTGGAACTCGTCAGGTACCAGCTATGGTTCCTATGTTGAATTTTCTCAAACAACTAGTTTGTTTGGCAAGTTTAGTAAGATTAAAAGCTGAATATAAATAAGGTGTTTGACAAATTATTACCCCACTTACTTGGCAGGTCACCGTTGTCAAGTGAGAAACTGGCCATGCTGCTTATGAAACGCATGAGGGATGATGTGAGAAGTTCCACATTAAGAGGATAGAAATTGAAAAAGATGTGGGCAAATTCTTTTTTTACAACATTTAAAAGGCACTTGGATAGGAAAGGTTTGGAGGGATATGGGCCAGGAGCAGGCAGATGGGGTGAGTTTAGTTTGGGATTCTGACTCTATGAGCCTTGTTGGACTTTTTATCCAATGCTCCACATATCTCACCAGAGCCCTACAAGATTTCACCATGGTCTTTAATGAGCTTAGATTCAACAGTTTAATGTGAGTGCTGCAGTACATTGTCCTACACAATCCAGGATAAGGACAACATGCTCTAAATTATTTTCCTAAACTTGCATGCATCCCAAACATGCAACCACTAAATTACAGTGCATCAAAGGTACAGGTGTCATTAGAATAACAGCATGGAAACAGCAACATATCATCAGAACTTCCCAATGTCTCTCATTCATCTGGTTACCATGGTTATATAGCCCACCTAAGCTCTTCTAAGCATAGTGACCAGGCCAACCTCTGCCTGATCATCAAGACAAAAGTTAGTAATATTCAGCAGAAAGCTACATTCAACTAACACAAAGCCTTCAATAAAATGCCTTTCCCGACAATACTCAAGCTTTATATGACCAAATAACAATTTGCAAAGCCAAGTTTGCTCATCAGATGCCAATCCCTCAAACAGCCCAGGACAGCAAAGTACCAAGCTTAATGTAAAATCCCATTCAGATACGTATGTGTTAAGGTACACACTTATTTGCATGATCTGCTAGTAATGTGATAATATTCAGCACACAGTAGGCCATTCAGCCTCTTTGGGCCTGCAACCAAACAAGTGGCTGTCACTGAGCTGCTGTCCCTTTTACACAATGGTACGCACCTCCAAGAGCAACAGCAGTGGTTACAACTGCAGGATACCAATGCTGTGTACCCCAGAGTCCAGTAAGTAGAGACTGGAGATGCCCGGACAAGTCAAAGAGTGCCTAATAGGTGAAGGGTGTTAAAACCAAGGGGCCGAAAATAGCCTGCCACTGTTTTGAGTGATGTTTGTTCAAGGATAAACCTTGAACCCAGGACTCCAGGCAGAATTTCCCTTCTCTTCTTTGAAAATATATCCACTTGTGAAAGCAGATGGCATCTCAGTTTAACATCTCATTTGAAAGATGTGACCTATTTATGGTGCAGTATTCCCTCAGTACTACACTGGAAAGCCAGCCTCTGAATCAGACAGTGACAGGTTAAGTTCCATGTTAAAGGTGAGAGTGCTACCCAGCTGAACTTGGCCAATAGCCCGGATGACCTACTTCCATAACATCAGAAATATAGCAGCAAAGGCAGTAGCGCTGAACAACATCACGTCTTCAGACGAGGCACTTCACAACCATCTGGATTTACTGTTGAGTTCAACACCTTCAGACTGTAAACCCACCCTCATTCTTTCCCCTTGTTTTTACTTGTTACATTCTTTGTCATCATGTTCTCTCTCTTCTCCCCCTACCCCAGGGGAACTGTCTGTTCCTCCCAGTCTGGCAGTTAGACACACATTGTTCTAATATTCTCCCATTCCAATCACTTAAACTGAACTATCAACATCCTTTCTCCCCAGCACTCCACCCCACTACCCTCACTATAGCATAAATGCTGTCCCCCTCTGCATTTCACTTCAGCTCTGATGAAGAGTCATCTTGTCTCAAAACATTAGCTTGTTGTCTCTCCATGCATGTCACCTGACTCACTGCGATTTCCAGCATATTTTGTTTTCAATAGCGCTGAAGTTGGGTAGCTATGAGACATCACATTCCTTTAGAATACAATGTTCACATGCAACCTCCGAGGGGAGGAGAGGGGAGGTAAAACTGAACTTTCATTAAGAGAGTCTGAGAACAGAGGTAAGACATCGTTGGAGTCACCTTCACTGAGGAAGATATGAGGCTGCTGTAAGACGTCATCATAATGGGAGGAGATGGTGACATCATGATGATATCCCTG
This sequence comes from Chiloscyllium plagiosum, assembly GCF_004010195.1. Classification (NCBI taxonomy): domain Eukaryota; kingdom Metazoa; phylum Chordata; class Chondrichthyes; order Orectolobiformes; family Hemiscylliidae; genus Chiloscyllium; species Chiloscyllium plagiosum. Next base: position 8,214,343 of record NC_057733.1, read on the forward strand.
GACTTGTAATTCAGAGGGCCAAGTGAATAAATATGGGATCAAATTAGAATTCAGTTCACAAATCTAGAATACAAAGCTTGTCTCATCAGTGATAGTGACCATGTTAACGGCGGTCATAAAATCCCCAACTGGTTCAGTCATCCCTTTAGGAAAGGCAACTAACTTTTATTATCTGGTCTAGCCTACATGTGACTCTTGATCCACAGTGATCTATATAACAAAGCAGATACTGCTGGAGCAGCTCAGCAAGTCTGGGGAGTGTTGTCAAACTGGGAGTGTTGTCAAACTCAGAGACCAAGGGATTCAGGTGCATAGTTGCTTGAAAGTTGCCTCACAGGTAGCCAGGGTAGACGGGTAGAAAGAAGATGTTTGGCACACTTGCCTTCGTTGGTCAGAGTATTGAGTCTATCAGTTGGCTCGTCATATTGTGGTTGTGCAGGATGTTGGTGAGGCCACTTTTGGAAAACAGTGTACAGATCTGGTCACCCTGCTATGGGAAGGATGTTATGAAATTGGAAAGGGTTCAGAAAAGACTTGTAAGGATGTTACTGGCACTGGAGGGATTGAGTTATGAGGAGAGGCTGCATAGGCTGGGACACTTTTCACTGGAGGGTGGGATGTTGAGGGGTGACCATATAGAGGTTTATAGCATCATGAGGGGCATCGATAAGGTGAATAGCTAAGGCCTTTTCCCTAGGGTAGGGGAGTTCAAAACCAGAGGGGCATAATTTTAAGCTGGGTGGAGAAAAAATTAAGAGGGACCTGAGGTTTTCACACTGAGGTTGGTTCATACACGGAATGAACTGCCAGTGCAGGTACAATTACAACGTTTAAAAGATATTTGGGCCAGTCCATGAATAGGAAATGTTTTAAGGTGTATGGACCAACTGCAGGCAAGTGGGACTAGTTTAATTTGGAAAACTTAGTCAGCATGGACAAGTTGGGCTGAAGGGTCTGTTTCCATGCCTCTATGACTGCATGTGTGGAGAGAAAGCAGAGTTAACATTTCGACCCAGTGACCCTTATTTGTGATGTAAGCCAACCACTTAGTTCAAGGGCAGCCAGGAATGGGTAACAAAAGGTTGGCTTTATCACGGACACGCAGAAAAGGCTTTTATGCAAGTCTTTCCACAGCCAATTAAATACCTCATAGTGAAGAACAATTGGGAACAAAATGAAGTTGGTCGATTTGCTGCAATAGAGTGAAGCAGAAGAATAAATTCTTTGCCAAATCCTCAAGATTAGATCTGGAGAAACAGTAGAAAGGGAAGTTTTCTTATGACAGATGGAGTGTCTGTGCCATCAGGGTCAAATTGGAAAAGAATGAAGGAACAGCTTCGACAAAGGAGAGAAAGGAAGGAATGCTAATGACACAGCAAGGCGGCAGTGAAAAAACATTAAAGGTATCTGTGTTGGAACATGGGAATGTCACAGTAGTAGAGAATAGGGTGCTGCTGAGATCAGGATCATACGACAGAGGTAGAGTTGCTGGGACTTCACAACCAATTACATTTTAGACTGTGATGGATGTTTGTCTTCACTTTACAGCCTTTCTATTTGAAAGATAACCTCGAATTGTTGTTCATCTATTATCCTCACCATGGCTTAATATCCAGTAATTGGCATATTGTCAGTTAAAGATATTGAAGAGCCCATCCTTATAATTGACTTGGGTCAGAAGCAGGCAAAAGGCACAAATCATCAACTACTCTGAAGCCACATTCTCATGAACTTTACGTAACCTTTGTACTCATGCTGCTCTGCTGCTGATGCTATTCTGTTAAAGTTGTTTTATTTATAGCATTTTGCCTGCTAATGCAGATGAGGTAGGAATATTTCTGAATATGGTGCAGTTGTTCTTCCTTTTGTCCTGACTGACTGATGTGTTTGGAGTTGTTCTTTGCTAAGCAGAGTACAAATAAATGGCTGAATACTATGGGCAAACTCTCGCCAGCCCCTGAACAATGTGGGCGACAGCAAGAAGATTAGGTGAGATCTCCAGTGAGGGCCTTCTCAACAGCAAAAAGGCCCATTTTTCAAGCCAAGTGTTGGACAACGAGACTAGATTCTCACCAGGAAGCAGCGACAGGCCTATTTGCATTGATAATCAGTGATTATCACCCTCATTATAACCTAATCTTACCTCATTGGTAAATAGTTTCCAATTCCTGCACCCACCAGACAGAATGGTGATGCTGAGATTCGTCAACACGAATGTCTAAGCGGGGACCTAGCAACTACAACTCATTGTTTGCCCATCTGGATTTCCACCTAGGGCACCCCCCAACACCAGCATCTCAGGTCATACTCCATGGATAGTGACTGTACACACCCCACATTGTAGACATTGGCACATACCACCTTCACCTCATCATCATCATCATCATCATGGCAATATCCTCAATTCACCTATAGCACACCTCTGTACTTCGATGCTCCCAGCAGCCCCTCTCATTACAGTGCAGCTGCAAGGACACTAGCCACCTCGGGACAAGTACCCAGCTTAGGGATTGGGCTAAGTATCCTTACCTCACTCTCCAACCATTCATTTGCTTTGTGTATACTTCAAGACTCGTAGCCTCTCTGGCATGCCTTACCTTCCCTTTTTGCCCTTTGCCCCCTCTGCCAGAGCTAATAGGTTCTGAGTACTTCTGCTTTGACTTTCCTTTCAGTACAGACACAGAGCCATGGAGGTTGTCCTGGTTGTCAGCAGTGATCAGCCAAAAGGGTGGCTATTTTTCTGTTTGGCTGCATCAGTCTCACGGCTGCACCACGTGCCAGCAGCATTGACACTGCCACGTGTACTAACCAAATGGTGATGGGGAGCAGTCCTCTATAATGTCAAGAGGGTTGGGTGTGTGTGCTATCAGTCAGGGACTGCAGGTACAGTAAGTCAAGGACCACCTCTAATATCAGTCCACAGGCTTGGACATGGTCAGCCAGATGTTTAAAGTAGTCAGTCACAGACAGAAAACCCGACCTCATAGGGGGTGAGAAGTCCTTCCTTGGCTCTCTCAGGCCTACTGTGTGCTGTCCCCTCCTGGAATGGGACCGACTGAGGGTTGCAATGAAATGTAGGTGGCTAGCAGAGCTGCTGCACTGGTGCTGATGTGGGAAAGGTGATGAGGTAGCCCAGGTGAATGAAACGGAAGCACTGAAGCTACGTAAAGTTAGCCTCGGGACAATTGGGTGGGCAAGAGAAAGTGAGGGAAGAAAATATAAGTAATTGTGAGAGTGATGGAGCATGAGCCTCAGTGAGAGGGAGGCACAGTAACAATGATGGAGTGTGTGTGAGGAATGTGAAGGAAGATAGTGGCTCCCAATGGAGTGAAGAAGGTCACTGAATTCTTGTGACACTGCCTGGGATTCCTGCTGAATCATGGCAATCCCACTGTCATGGGTTGCTAGCAACCTGAGAGCAGGCTGGCAGTTCTGTGGTTGTGATCTCTTCTGTTGGTCCTGTGGAAAGACAATGGGTTTCCTCTGTACCATCCCATCCAGCAGGATCACAACATCGCTGTTTTTAAATCAGGGCACCACTTTCCCCTGTCTACCACGTCCGGGCTGAATGTCTCCAACAGTGCAGTGTGCCAGCGCTTCACCAAGTGCACACGGCCTTCTAATTATGGTGTCAGTGCCAGGAATCTTGGAATTCCCGGAAGTGGCACTTATTGCTGCCCACGATGAGTGGGAGAATCAGGCTACTATCAAATGAGTCAGACACCATAAGGGTGTGATACTTAGTCATGAGGCAAGTTTGGAGCACTAGCATGAAACCCTCCTCGAAATTCAACAAAAATGATATTGAGCTGATTTCTGGCAAAAATTGAGCCGATTATTTCCTTAGCTACCATACCCATCACTCTCCCTTGCGAGTATCCGAGACTGCAGCAGGCATTTAGGGCAGCAGCACCTGGGATGGCATTCTGACCAAACACACCATCCCAGTCCAGATACTTCTCCAGTATCTCCATCCTGCCTCAGCCCATTCGCTGCTGAATGTTGTTCCCTCCAGATCTGACTATTCCAATGCAGCCCTAGCAGGTTTCCTATCTTCCCCTATCCATAAGTACTCCACCACTCCCTAATACAGGCAGACTTGGGATTTATTCAAATAAGGTGGGAGAAACATATGCTGTGTATAGCCAGTGTTATATACACTGAGGATTTTATATATATATATAAAACCAATGTGAATTTTCAAGTGACAAACAAAAACAGAAATTGCCGGAAAAACTCAGCAGGTCTGGCAGCATCTGTGGAGAGAAATCGGAGTTAATGTTTCGCTTTCAGTGACCCATCTTCAGAATTCAGTGCTATTCTAACATCGTGCTTGATGGTATCGGCAAGTTAACAAAAGGATTTGGCAATTTTGGGCCCGTGGGCAGTGGGAGTTTGGGATATAAGTACAGAAACTGTTGAAAAACTTCAAGGCAAGTTGAGAAAGTGGTGCAAGATTCTGGACTTGAAGGTATTATAGAGCTGATTGATAAAGTTGTTAAAATTGCAAAGTGTGGACAGTACAAACAGAGAGACAAATGGTTCCCATTGGTTGAAGGCTCAAGCTTTGGAGTACAGCAATTACAGCTGGTTAACAAAAGGAAAGGTGATATGAGGAAAGATATTTTTATGCGGGAATTGGTTAAGATCTGCACTGCAGGGAGATTTACAATGGCTTCCAAAATGGAATTGGATAAACTCCTGAAGATAAAATAGAATGGGACAGGGAGGTGTTGGGACAAGCTGAGTTACTGTAGCAGAGACTCAACATTTATATGACAGATTTTCTGTGCTGGAACTCATCTATGGTTTCACTAAACGGCTTTATGTGTCTTGCTATTATTGCTGTGTGAGTTACTCGTGGTCGGAGGACATTGTGTTGCGAGCTGTCCATTGCATTGCTTCTTGAAGGTGAGCTATTAACACCTCAAAACATCAAGAGAAACTGATGCTGAGACAAACAAGAGTTCAGCGCTGCTGCAGTAAGTCAATCCTTTAAGACCATACTGTGTGTGTGTGTGCAAGGGGAGAGGGGGAGCGCTTTGGAAGTTGGAGAGGAGGAGAATAAAATCTGTCAGTAATTTGCTTCAGTAATGAGGCCTGTCAAACAGGAGCCCTTTCCTCTCCCTTCATCTCAAACGTACAGAGCCCATCGTTGAGCCCCAAGCTGGCCATGCCTGAGATGTTTTACGATTCACTTTATCCTGTCACTTATCCTCATCTGATCCTGTCCAGCCTCTTACAAGATGCTTTAAGTAAGGAAAGTTACATAAATAAATAGCAGAGAATTGGCTTCCTTTTAATAAAAGGAGTGCTTCTGCCATCAAGGCCAAAGAGACTAAATTTCTTTTCGATTTGCATGGTTTAAGCATTGACTATAATGCCAGTGTCATTCTTTGAGAATCATTTTAAGTATTTGCTTTCTGTATGCTTTTATTTTTTCTTCTTTTTTCCACTTTTTTTTAAACTGAGGCTGCATAGCCACTTGAGGGTAAGCTAGTGAAGACAGAGAAAATGGAGTTTGACTGCCCAGAGAGGACCCAAAACTGGGAGACAGGTTTTGGCTGCTAGGGGAACAGTGGGGCATGCCAGAGAGGTAGAATTGATCATCCTCCAGCAACACCAGATTGAGGGAACTGAGTTTGCTAAGACATGGAGTGGAAAGTAGGATGTTTAAAATGTTGAGTTGCTGACATCTGACAATAACAGCCACTTACTGCTATTGCAATATGTACTTTTGCATGCAAGTTGCAGCCTAGGGCTATGGATAGTGATGCTGCTGGGTCTAATTTCTTTCCATTCTGTGGCTGATGAGGAATCTCTCTCCCCATTTCGCCTAAATGCACGTTCGATGGATTTGTGAAATAAAAATCAGTCTGCAAGTTCCACGGTGAGACTCAAACTGAGACCTTCTCACTCAAGAGACAGAAAAATTACCCTCTGCTTCGCAAAAGCCCCTCAGGAACTGTTCACAAGTAATTAATTCAGGGATTGCTTCCGGAACCTGTCTCTGTCAGTCTCAGTTTCTCACTCTGTCGTGTGTCTCTGTTTTCTCTCTCTGCCTTCGCAAAGATGTCACTAATTAGAATATTTGCATTTTCCAACAATCAACAAAGCAGAAGTAATAGCAATCACGACCCTTCTGTTTGAGACACTTTCAAAATTTACCTAATTTGTTTATTTTGGAAAAATAAATAAAGGAGTCAAATTAAAATCAGGCAAGATATTCATCTTGGTCTCTGTCTGTCTCAGCTTAATATGTTTGCTGAGATAAAGGGCTGGATTTTAATATGTTTGCTGAGATAAAGGGCTGGACTTTCATGCATGCCTCCCTGTCAGAATAGAATAAGAAATTCAGAAATGGTGAATTTCTCATCTATTCCAATCCTGTGGAAGCTTTGTGACCTCAAGTGAAAGGTGCAGGGAGCAAGTCCACCTTCAGCAAACCCACCTTTACCTACTCCATTGAAGAAGTGGTCACTTCAGAACAACTTTGAAGGAATCGGGCAGACTTTAGCAGGACTTATGTTCATGACTTCTCACGAGAAGCATGAACTATGGAGGCTATCTCGTCAAGGGTTGGGAACTTTTTGATTTTGAAGGTCAACCTCACAGGTCATAATTAAATGGTGTATAATAATTAAAGAGTGTTCTTAATGTAGTGATTATTGATCTTAATAGCTTGATAGTTTTGTTCTTAAAGGATAGGTGACCGTTATATTGATCAGCATTGTGAAACTGTTATAGTACTGGAGATCAGAGCCGAAAATGTGCTGCTGGAAAAGTGCAGCAGGTCAGGCAGCATCCAAGGAGCAGGAGAATCGACGTTTCAGGCATGAGTACTTTCTCCAGTACTGCTCTTTTCCATTGTAAACTACAATTCTTGAGTTCATAGGAGTAGATATGAAGACAAAACATTGATAATAGCAGGGTTTTGTGCCCCGCTTCCAATGAGAAAGTGAGGTGGTCCAATGACTATCCTCCAGTTCCTTTCTTTGGTAAATGTCCCAAAGAGCTGCCACCAGCCAATCAGATTTGTTAGCTCTGTAGTCCCGGCACCTCCAGCAGCATTGGCCTGGTTCAGGAGTATAAGTTGGCCCCAGTTCCTAGGTTCTGCAGCCCAGGGCCAGGTAACGGCAGAGGGAGGAAGAAGATGTGAGGCACCTCTCACCATCCTCATCAGGCCAGATAAGAAATGAAGGAGAGGTGGGGTGCCTTTGGACACACCACCCACCCCACCACACGCACATGCGCGTGCGCACACTCACGCACACACCCACATATACACACATACTCATTCACTCACATACACACACAATTGCAGACTCGCACATATTACCAACCCCTCCTCCCCTCTGCAAAAATGCAGACAGGACAGTATGGGGAGGGAGGGAGTGGCCATAGTGGAATCTATAGGCAAGAGTTTTTGAAGGAGGCAGAGGGCACATGCAAGGGTCCTGGGTATTATGGAGAGCACGGAAGATGTACAGGGAAAAGACTGGGGCATGAAGTGTGCTTGGGGTGTGAGGAATGAGTATCGGGGTCTTCATGAATCTATGCCCTCTTCATCCTTCCAACGCCTTTAGGGAAGGTAATCTGCTATCCCTACCTTGTCTGGACTGTTGTGAGACTCCAGACCTATAGAAATGTGGTTGACTCTTGAGCTCTGAAATGGCCCAGCAAGCCAATGTCCCAGCAGAGAGAGAGGCAGGTCTCGGATCTGCCCATATACCTGCACTGCCACCACAGGCCTGCTGTAGGAGGGGCCAGGCCTGTTCCTATTTCCTCAGAGACTCAAATACAGGTTGCAGGCACTTCCAGGACAGAGGCATTATCGCAACTATGAATCCAACCTCAGAGGCCAAAATTCAGTCCTTTAAAGGAAATAAGTCAAGTTTACAGTTTCAATTCAACACCAAATTAAGTTAATAATTCATTTGTATTCGAATCATTTTTAAAAATTCACAAAATTAGTGTTGCATTTAATTTCTCACTTGGGAATCTCTGTTTGGGTCTCAGTACGGTGCTGTACATGTAACCTTGGTCACAACGCTTACAAAGAGATGTGAAGCCTCGAAGAGTTCGATTTGTTGGGATGATGTCAGAGAGGAGGGAGCTGAAATTGTAGAAAAACTAGAGATGATGCGATTGTTCTCCTTTGAACAGAGAGTGTTAAAAAGTGGCCGAACAGAGACTTTCAAAGTGATGAGGTAGAGCAAGCAGGAAGAAACTGTTTTCTCTGTTAAGTTATCAGTAACCAGGGGTCACAGTTTTAAAATAACTGAGAAAAGGTTCAGAGGAGAAAGGAGAATTTATTTTCCATGCACAGAGATGTTGCAATCTGGAATTACGCAAAATCACAAAATACAGAAGGGGCCATTAGATACCAGAATTACAGTCAGTTCTTCTATAACTCTACACTGACTGTGTGGAGTTTGCACGTTCTCCCCATGTCTGCGTGGGTTTCCTCCGGGTGCTCCGGTTTCCTCCCACAGTCCAAAGATGTGCAGGGTCAGGTGAATTGGCCATGCTAAATTGCCCGTAGTGTTAGGTAAGGGGTAAATGTAGGGGCATGGGTGGGTTGCGCTTCGGCGGGTCGGTGTGGACTTGTTGGGCCGAAGGGCCTGTTTCCACGCTGTAATGTAATCTAATAACGTGATGGTTACGTTGTTGTGCAACCCCACGTTCTAGAAATATCACGTTTTAGAAGCAGCGTTTAAAGTATTAATGATGTAATCACATAACAGCCAACACATGTTTTAAAAGAAACAGTGTCCCCAATTCATCAATCGCGTTACAGCGAATTCACGTTACAGGTTATAACACACATTATAACAGAACAACCTGTACTTTCAAAAGGCATGTGGATGTGGCTTTGATTTGCATTTGATTAATTATGCATTTGAGACCTCAGCAGGTGGTTCCTCCTTAGCTGAGAGTCAGAATTTCAAGGGACAAATTGCTTCAGGAAGTCAACCTGTGTTTCCTTGAAGCACAATGTGGAAAGCAACAGGAAAATACTACCTGTGGTCATTTCTCCTGTTGGGTTGCTCCTCCAGAGCAAGAGGCTGCCTGAAGCTTATGGAACAGGAAGACGGAAGAGTGAATGACATGGAGAAGTCAGCAGAAGACCTGATCTTGGGAAGATCACAACTGCATTCAGCTGTTACAAAGTCTGGAGAGCTGCAAACAGCAAAACCCCTTAGGAAAGATCTATCAGCCTTGATGGAGTTCAGTGCAAATTCACCAGAATGATATCCTGGCTTAGAGAGTTAAATTATGAAGAAATAATTAGCCATTTATGATTATGCAGTGTTTTGAGGGAACGGTTGGAAAAGGGATTAAATTAGTTCTTTCAGAAAGCCTCTGCACTCTGTGATTTCCAGTGCCCTGTACACATCCCAATTTTCCTCCAAATGCCTTGGCTTTTTGTTTCCAGATAATTCCCCTTGCTTCCCCCACTACAGAAAATAGTTTCTTTGAATCTATCCTCCTGAACCCGGTTAACATTTTCAACACTTCAATCAGATCACATACAGTCTCCCACGGAGAAGGCAGTACAGTCAGGGTTAGTATCATCACCATTTTATCCTATTCAGTCTTGTTACCGCTGATCCATCTGAGGTGCTGTGACCCAATCTGAGTGTGAGACTCCAGTGGAGATGGGCTCAATACTCTATGCGATCAAAGCGACACTTCCTTCCCTTTCTACTCCAGCCCCTTTGAGTTAAAGGAGAAAGTGAGGACTGCAGATGCTGGAGATCAGAGCCGAAAATGTGCTGCTGGAAAAGCGCAGCAGGTCAGGCAGCATCCAGGGAACAGGAGAATCGACGTTTCAGGCATGAGCCCTTCTTTGAGTTAAAGGCCAACATTCCATTAGCGTTTCGTTCACATCAACTCAAAAGCCTAATCCAATCTTCAACTACAATCAATGCACCAACACTGTTTCGCAATAAGGTTCATTGAGGAAGCATCTGGCAGCCATTACTCACCCCGTCTGCCCAGACTGGTGAAGACCTCCTTGAAAAGCTGAAAGCTCCAATATGCAAGTATGAAAATATTTGCTCATTTGTCCTCAAAACATCTCTCAATAATATTTCTCAGCATTCCTTTCTCTCATTCATTCAAGTGTTGCTGGCTAAGCCAGCATTTATGGTCTGCCCTTAGTTATCCTTGAGAAAATGGTTACAAGCTGCCTTCTTGGCCTCAGAGAATCTGTATGTATAGAGGCTATTTGGTCCATCAAGTCCACATCAACCCTCTGAAGACCATCCCACCCAGAACCAGCCCCCCAGTCCTATTCCCATAACCCTGCATTTCTCATAGCTAACCCACCTAGCCTGCACATCCCTTGACACTGTGGGCAATTTAGCATGGCCAATCCACCTAACGTGCGCATCTTTGGATTGTGGGAGGAAACCGGAGCACCCGGAGGAAACTCACACAGACACAGGGAGAATGTGCAAACTTCACACAGTCGCCCGAGAGTGGAATTGAGCCCAGGCCTCTGGTCAATAAAAATATAAAATGGGGGATGAACAACAGGATGTTGCTTGGCTAGTTTGTGGGACGGATTTTAGCACAAGGTCCCAGATGTTAGTCAGGGTTCATCAACAGGGCTGTACATTTCTGATGTCTGGGTCAATGCTGAGTGGTCTGTCAGGTTTCAGTTTTTTTTCACAAGATTTTGTAGCAGGTTAACTGAATATTGGATGGGCCATTTCAGACAGCATTCCAGAGTCATGTTTCTTGCTGTATGACTGCAATATTTACCTGAACCAAAGGACCGAGGGGAAACCCATCCAGAAGGATCATTCTGGCCTTCATTGCGTTACCCACAGCAGGTGACATGGGGATGGGTTAACTCCACCATCGGAAAAATGGGGGCTGAATAAATGCTGCACCTAGCTTTCACGATGCCATCTTTGTGACTTTCTCAGACAGAATAACAGGAGAAACATAACTACATTTGTAATGGGCACTCGGTGACAAACTATCAACATGTATGAGATTTGAAGTTTGCTTTTTGTAATTTTACTTTTTTAAGCTCGCTCGCTTGCCTCTTTTGCAGAATGGGCAGTAATCAGTGAGCTCCAGTTTTTCAGTTTGTCACCTTTGGAGAATGCTGAACAAATGACCAACACAATCCATGACCAGTGTATCATGAAATCATAACTGAGGTGTCTCACAGCTTTCTTGTGAGAATTAATTTAGCCATAAAGGATGTGCATTTTGAAATTGCTGCTTAGTGTGTAATGAACAATGGTGAAACTCTGCATTCAAGCTCTCAGTATTTAATTGCAAGTCTCTGGTGAGCTTTGATTAACCTGTACAGTAAATCAGGAATGACAGTTTGCACATAGCCTACAGGCCTGAAGTTACACAGTGCTACAGGCTTCATAGACGCCATTTGATTTGGTGAAGTCTTTGATGAAGACTTCATTTACGTAAGGACTGTACAGTAGTCACTCCCACCAATGCTATCAGGGATGAACTCATCTTCAGTAGGCAGATTGGTGAGGATGAGGTTAAGTATGTTTATCCCTCCAGTTGGGAAACATAGAAAATAGGTGCCAGAGAAGGCCATTCGGCCCTTCAAGCCTGCACGACCACTCAATACAATCATGGCTGATCATGCAATCTCAGTATCCCATTCCCACCCTCTCCCCTTGATCCCTTTAGCTGCAAGGGCCATGTCCAGCTCCCTCTTGAATATATCTAATGAACTAGTCCCAACAGCTTCCTGAGGGAGAGAATTCTACAGGTTCATAAATCTCTGAGTGAAGAAATTTTCCTCATCTCAGGATTGAATGGCTTACCCTTTATTCTTAGATTGTGACCCTTCGTTCTGGACTTCCCAATATTGGGAACATTCTTCCTGCATCTAGCCTGTTCAGTCCCATCAGGATTTTATATGTTTCTATGAGACTCCCCCCTCATTCTTCTAAATTCCAGGAGTACAAGTCCAGTTGATCCGATCTTTCTTCAGTCCTGCCATCCTGGGAATCAGTCTGGTTAACCTTCACTGGACTCCCTCAATAGAAGGAATGTCCTTCCTTAGACTAGGAGACTAAAACTGCACACAATGCCACCATTCTGCCTTCCTATTTTTGTGACCAAAGGGAATAACCTCACATTTATCCACGTCATGTTTTATTTGCCAAGTAGTTGTCAACTCAGCCAGTCTGTCCAAGTCAATCTACAGCCTCTTAGCATCTTCCTCACAGAACACACTGTTCCCCAGCTTAGTGTTGACCTGTATTCAATTCCATCATCCAACTGATTAAATTGTGAACAGTGAACCCTTCAGTACCCCACTCGTCATTGCCTGCCACTCTGAAAAGAACCCATTAACTCTCTGCTTCCCGTCTGCCAACCAGTTCTCTATCCAAGACATTACCTCCAATACCATAAGCTTTAATTTCCCTTACTCATTTCCTGTTGTCAAAAGCCTTTTGAAAGTCCAAATATATATCTGGTGAATTACCCTTGTCCACTCTACTGATCACATCCTCAAAAAATTCCAGAAGATTTGTCAAGTATGATTTCCCTTTAGTGAATCTATGCTGACTAGGACTGATTCTATCACTGCTTTCCAAATGCTCAGTTATTACATCCTTAATAATTGACTCCATCACTGATATCAGGCTAAGCAGCCTGTAATTCCCCATTTTCTTTCTCCCTCCTTTTTTCAAGAATGGGGTTACATTAGTTACCCTCCAGTCCATTGTAACTCTTCCAGAGTCTATAGAATGCTGGAAAATGATCAACATGCATCTGCTATTTCTAAGGCCACTTCCTTAAGTATTCTGGGATGCAGAGCATCAGGCCCTAGGGACTTATTGGATTTTAATCCTACCAATTTCCCCAATACCATTTCCTGACTAATAAAGATTTCCTTCACTTCCTCCTTCATGCTGTCTGTTCCCTAACATTTCCTGAAGGTTATTTAGGTCCTCCTTCGTGAAGCTAGATCCAAAGTATCTGTTCAACTGGTCTGCCGTCTCTCTGTTGTTCATTACGAATTCACCCGATTCTTTGGGAGCCTGGGTAGCTCAGTCGGTACAGCATCAGATCTTTAGGGTGACATGGTGGCTCATGTTTCCACACTGCAGAGATTCTGTTCTATTCAATTACATCATATCCATTAATAACTGTCTGACCAGTTAATTCATCCACCTTATTACAAGTGTTCCTCACGTTGAGACACAGCCTTCAGGCTCATTTTTTGACATTTATTGCCCTTTTAGAACCATTGTGAAATGCGGCCCTTCTTGATTTCTGTCTTTGGTTTCTCTGCCTTTCACTTTCACTTCTCCCCTTCCTGTCTCTTGTTTCTGCCTCTACTTTACTTTCCTCCGACTTCCTGCATTGGTTCCCATCCCCCTGCCATATTCGTTTAAACTCTCCCCAACAGCATGAGCAAACCCTCCCCCTCGGGACATTGCCCAGGTCCTGCCCAGGTACAGACCCAGCAAGTTTGTACTGGTCCCACCTCCCCCAGAACCGCTTCCAATGTCCCAAGAATTTGAATCCCTTCCTCTTGCACCATCCTTCAAACCATGTATTCATCGTAGTTATCCTGCCATTCCTACTCTGACTAGCACAAGGCACTGGTAGCAATCAGGCCCTGAGTTTGTTATCCCATCTGTACTGACTTTGCTAATCTCAGCCAAACCTGTGGTTTTGGAGGATGAAGTAGAGGCTCCATTGAACTCAATAGGCATAGGTTTTGCCAGTGCATTCAGGAGCTAACAATACTCCAAGGTGAAGTCTTGGGCTGAAACCTTGCTTTAGCCCATCCATCAGTGCAAGACGCCAGGAGGAACAACCACGCAGCATCTCACTAAAGACTGGTCACATCAAAAGCCTACTCACTATCATGAAAGGGACTGCATTACATTTTAGTGACCAGCACTTATCCTAGCACCCTCTTCTAATATTGACTAACTCTTTGTACGTAAATAGAGTGTCAATGTGTATTTCAAGCACGACTCCACGGGATCCTCAGCATTTCGTATTCACTTACTGCTGGAGCTGCACAGAAGATCCCCAAACACTCATCAAGACCTTTTTACCAAGATTTTACCAAAACGCGAGCAAGATGTATATTAACAGTCACTCAGTAACTCCGAACTTCAGAAACCCTGAAAAGAGCAACCTGTGGTTGAAGTTTTTCATCACGCACTCATCAGGACAGATGCAAGAATGCCAAATTTCCAGCAGTCACCACAGTTTATACAACCAGAAAAAAGAATGTTGATTAATTGGCAAGTCCATTCTAATTGACCAAGATATTGCCATGGAGTAAACAGCAGGGAACTAAGGTCCCTGAGCTCCCACTTAATCCACTAAATTAAATACCTGGGTGTTTTCCTTGTGTTTGCAGGAAACAGCTACCTGTTTATGAAGATATATCACTTCTCTGAGCCTCACAATGAGTTCCCGATTATCTTAGATTGCTTGTTGATGGCACACAGACGGGATTATTCAGCAAGTGCTGTCCAATTACAGAATTACGTCTGACAGTCGACATTTTGTTCGGGCTTTGTAAGCACAGGCTGCTTTGTGTACAGTCTATACTCTACCTGCCACACATTTGAGCCGTGTTACATTTGAATTTCACTGCCAGAGTGATGCCAGGTATGTTTGCCATACGGCCCAATAATTGGTTGATGGAAACCAAAAACCTGTTCTTCTAGTTGTTCTTAATAGATTGCAAACCTGCAGGGATGCAGGTTAACAGTGTAAGACTTAGGGATGGCATGTGGCTTAGCACTGTGATTAGCACTGCTGCCTCACTATGCCAAGGACCCAGGTTCAATTCCAGCCTCGGGTGAATGCCTGTTTGCACGTTCTCACCGTGTCTGCATGGGTTTCCTCTGGATACTCTCGTCCAATGTCCGAAGCTATGCAGGTTAGGTGGATTGGCCATGGGAAATACAGAGTGACAGGGATAGGGTTGGAGGGTGGGTCTGAATGGGAGGCCCTTCAGAGGATGAATGTGCACTCAGTGGGCTGAATGGCCTGCTTCCACACTGTAGAGATTCAATCATTCTAAACATGACAAATGGTGGAAAAGCACAACAGGTCTGTCTGCATCTGTGGAGAAAGAAACAGAGTTAACGTTCTGAATCAAACATAACTCTTCTTCACAAATTGCTTTGCTATTGGTAAGATGTGACTTTTTAATCAGAGGACGAATTATGCTGCTGACGGTGAGTTTGGATCCCTGTGGTATGACAGGCAGGGAGTACATCTAGAAATCTGTGACAAGTAACTCCGCTCAGCAATATTAAGTATAACTTGGCAGGGGTTAGGACAAGCCTGGTCATTAGCAATAATATTTAGGTCTGTTTTTAGAGCCAGGATAGGAGCAGACAGTAGGGAAGGTTGAAGTTAAATGGATCAATTAGTGTAATTGGGGAACAGTTATCAGACCTTTTTACTGTAGTGTTTATTTATCATTATTTTTACCTCCTCCCCTGCCCACACCTCCCCCTTCTGCACCTTCAGCCTGGCATCATCCTGAATTAATTAGCATGCACGCCATTGATTTGTGATGTGCAGTGACTCGGAATGTTAGTGAGTAATGAAATGGGGACCTTAACCAATCCATGGTTAAATTGCAATCACACGTTTTACAGCTATTTAGGCTTTGAAGAAAGAGGTGAAACAGTTGTTCGCTTCAAATAGAATGAATAATTTGTTTTTATTGCTGCGTGGGAAAAACAGTAAAATCTACTGTCGCCACGGTCTGGCACCATTTTGAATAGTTTTAAGAATAGGAAACAAAAAAGGAAAGATGAGCATTCATCGGTCTTGAGCCAGGTCATCATCAATGACGATAGTGCTGCCATCCCTCCTCCATCACTTCGCCGCCATCTACACCGGAACCAATCAACGTTAATGTCGCTACTTTTCAGGTGCCAATGTTTTGCGATGATATTGGATGGTTTTTCACTTTACCAATTTGGAACTCCTCTGATGAGGTACGGGAGGTTGTCCAAGATCCTCATGAAGGCTGAAGTGTGGATAGCCATTAGCACAGGAATAGTCACCTATTTGCTGACGTTGCTCAGCATCCTAAGCCACAATGGAATGCAATCAATGAAAATTGACCCATTACTCAGTGTTGTCAGTACGAAACATATTCACTGCCCAGCCAATTGGGTTCCCGCAGAGACTTTGTAGCTATAATAAAGTATTCTTTTGTATCCATATTGTAGCAAGGAGCAAGGTCAGTAATGTTGGAGGCTCCAAACTCTCTCTTTCACATGACTGACCAGAAAACCCTCCATCGTTCTGCCTGCCATTGGTATGTGTCAGGAGATTACAGGTCGGCAGTATCTTCAATGCACCATCCTTGGCTCTCAAGTTCTGGAGTGGGACTCGGAGTCATTGAAAGGTTACAAGCAGAAAGAGAATGTTCAGGCCAACTTGAACCCAGACCTTCTGGTACAGAGGCAAGGATGCTAGCCCCAGTGCTACAAGATCCCCATTTGAGTTTGGTTACAAATGGCTAAATCTTGGAGCCATTCTGGTTAACTGACAGTGCAGGGAGTGAGGGGAAGCCACGAGTCTATTGATTTAGTCGCACTTAAAGGTAGCCAGAATAAAAATCAGAGCTGAGGAATGGGCAGAATCTGGTGATATTTCACACAAGTGGAAGTTGGCATTCTTGATTATATAAAGGATATGGGGTTAGATTTGGTAGGACATATACAATTGTCAGAGTAGAAATTAGAATATTTCGAGAATCCTCTCATCGTTAAGCACGCACACTCCTGAAACCTGACCACAGTCAACCCACTAATAACTCTGGGGAGCTCATATACAAAGCTATAATAAGAATACCTATACCATTTAACTTTGAAACGCCATTTTTTTTCAATAATTTGGCCTTTTCCATTGCACACCATGGGTTGTTTTTTTATGAGCAGGAGAGAAAAGCTAAAATAGCTCCCCCCTTCTCCCTTTCCTCGTTTGACCACATCAGATTTTTTTAGAAGAGGACACTATCAACTCAGTGAGTGTTTAACAGTCTAAGTGCTATGACTATGAAAGACATTTTGTAGATGGAGCACAGAGAAATAGCATAAAATAAAGAGTACCATTCTAGCAGGTGTACAGGAACAGACCTGCTAATATTTGTACAAGTTTTAGGACAGGGAGAAAGACCTTTTTTTAGATTAGCTTAGATTTCCTACAGTTTGGAAACAGGCCCTTCGGCCCAACGAGTCCACACCGACCCTCCGAAGAGCAACCCACCTAGACCTTTCTCCCTACATTTACCCCCAACTAACGTATCTAACACTATGGGCAATTTAGCATGGTCAATTCACCTAACCTGCATATCTTTGGATTGTGGGAGGAAACCGGAGCATTCGGAGGAAACCCACGCAGACGTGGGGAGAATGTGCAAACTCCACACAGACAGTTGCCCAAGGTTGGAATCGAATCTGGGTCCCTGGCGCTGTGAGGCAGCAATGCTAAGCACTGAGCCACCATATGAAACATACAATATTAATTAATAGGAGCGTAGAGCACAAGGAGATAATGCTGAACTTATATAAGACACTAATAAGATCTCAGCTGGAATTTTGAAAGGATGCAAATGCATGGGAGAACATGCAGAAGTGTTCCAAGGATGAGAAACTTCAGTTTGAGCCACGGTGGCTCAGTGGTTAGCAGTGCTGCCTCACAGCACCTGGGACCCAGGTTCGATTCCAGACTCGGGCGACTGTCTGTGTGGAATTTGCACATTCGTCCTGTGTCTGTGTGGGTTTCCTCCAGCTGCTCCGGTTACCTCCCACAGTCCGAAGATGTGCAGGTTAGGTGGCTTGGCCATGCTAAATTGTCCAGAGATATGCAGACTAGGTGGGCTAGTCATGGGAAAAGCAGGGTTACAGGGATAGAGTAGGGGGGCTGAGTCTGGGTGGGATGCTGTTTGGAGGGTTGGTGTGGACTTGATGGGCCAAATGGCCTGCTTCCGCACTGCAGGGATTCTATGATTGGAGAAGTTTTGATTGATTTGAGAGAATATGGCAGAAGAGAAGATTTGACGTAAACTTTCAAATTGGTGCGGTGACTGGATATAGTGGGTAGGAGAGACAATTCCAGTCATTCGAGCATTGAGAACCACAGGGATAGTTTTAAGGTGTTTTATAAGTTAAACAAATGTGAGGTGAGACTTCTTCACACAGTAAGTAGTTAGGATATGGAAGCACTATCTGAAAGTGTGGTGCAGACAACAATATTCAAGGTTACAACAAAGAGGCTGGAGATTGGCACAAAGTGCTCAGAGAGCCAGTATAGGAATAGTAGCTGAATGCACTGTAATACTCTGACATCCTGTGATTCACACGCAGTCAGATTTTCTTGAAAGTTCTTTCACACAAAAAGAATAGAATTTACTGTACATAACACATAATCCTAAGTCAAATTCTAGAAACTCTCTAATTCTCACATGCTCATGCACTCAAAGGTCTGCATGTACAAAGTTGGAAAGTGAGAGGGTAGATTGAGCAGTATTTTAAAGTCTAATGAATGTTAATGGTACATGGATCTTGCAGATTGATCACTTGGATGTTTCAGGCTGAGCTCAATGGAGCTGGATTCACCATCCAGACAGCTCAGATACTTTGACAGATGGTTCATCTTATGGAGCTGGCAGCTGCTCCTTTAGTTCTTAAAATGCTGCCTGCAGCATGTGAATGGTCAAACAGCAGGAAAAAGGCTTCAGCAGGCAGGATAGATGGAGACAGAGAGAGAAAGAACGCCCACTTAGAGGTTTTCATCTTCACTGTCTCTTCTACTTTGGTTCTGCAGGCTGGAGAAAAAAAAAACAAATACAAAAGAATTGTCATATCACCTGACCAGCTTACCTGAATATGGTCATAACTAGATGACACTGGAGATATGGTTTTCTTGATTGAAGTTTGGCTCTATTCTCCACAAGAATTCATTGTTTAAAGACTATTGCTTGATCCGTCCAGTTGAGTAAATTGAGCAGCGTATCTCTACCAACACACTGAAACATGCAGTTGGTGCTGCTGATGTCTGCATCAACTCAATTTCATAGGCACATGCACTGAACTGCTGCATCATCACTGGGCACCCATGAATGTTTACCCACCTGCCTGCGCAGCTTGCCCATTGTCCCATGCACCACCCCAGTCGCTACCTCACTTGGACAATATGCTCTGAGCCTTAACTGCCCCCCTTCCATGCAGTGACCTGCTCTCTCACTTGTGGGAGCAGCAAACTGTGAGGGAACGGTGCAAGCAGTGAGGGAGTGGGCCATCAGGCATATCAAAATCCTAAGATTTTTGGGATCAATAGTCTCTGAAAACTGCAACTTTTAACCATGGTATTAAACAAGCAGAGTAAGATCTGGATATAGATTTGCTTACTGAGCTGGAAGGTTCATTTCCAGACATTTCGTCACCCTACTAGGTAATATCTTCAGTGGGCCTCCAGGTGAAGCACTGCTGATGATTCCTGCTTTCTCTTTATATGTTACCACAGGAAATGACATCACCACAGGAAATGACATCACCAACCCAAAGAGATCCAAACATATAAAGAGAAAGCAGGAATTATCAGCAGTGCTTCACGGGGAGGCCCACTGAAGATGTTATCTAGTAGGGTGACGAAATGTCTGGAAATGAACCTTCCAGCTCAGCAAACCTACATCCAGAACCTCAATCTGAGCTACAAACCTTCTCAAAACTTGCTAAGAGTAAGATCACGCAACATTGAAAACTCTGTACGTTGAATAAAACATTTGATTGGTGCTGTTAAAACATCATTGAATTGCTTAATAAAACACAAAGTCCTGTTCTTTGATCCAGGCAGCTATCTGTGGGATCTCTGACATCGCAGGCATTGTGACTACATGGGCAATGAATGTAACCCCAGCTGGTGCAGTAGCAGCAAATACAGCATTTTGTGAATGGGTCAGGGGGCTCCCTTTTACATTTCTTTGAGCTGACTGTCTTTGCTATTTTTTTTAAAGGAAGGCTGAATCCAGGTTAAAGGCTTTGGAATTAGATTACTTACAGTGTAGAAACAGGCCCTTCTGCCCAACAAGTCCACTCCGACCCTCCAAAGAGTAACCCACCCAGACCCATTCCCCTACACCTAACACTACCGGCAATTTAGCATGGCCAATTCACCTAACCTGTACTTTTTTGGACTGCAGAAGGAAACCCGTGCAGACACGGGGAGAACGTGCATTACTTACAGTGTAGAAACAGGCCCTTCTGCCCAACAAGTCCACACCGACCCTCCAAAGAGTAACCCACCCAGACCCATTCCCCTACACCTAACACTACAGGCAATTTAGCCTGGCCAACTCACCTAACCTGTACTTTTTTGGACTGCAGAAGGAAACCCACGCAGACACAGGGAGAATGTGCAAACTCCACACAGACAGTTGCCTGAGGCAGGAATTGAACCCGGATCTCTGGCGCTGTGAGGCAGCAGTGCTAACCACTGTGCCACTGTGCCGTACAGCTATTCAAATGTCTGGCCATCTTAGAAACTGTTGCTTTAAGTTCCAGGAATGGTGTCTTTGCAATTGCACGGAGCATAACGAGGACAACATTGCTTCGGTTTAAATAGAAACAGGTGATGTCAGACATTCTGTCACCACAGTTTCAGGAGCTGTTTAGTTTTACATTTCTTTATTAGTGTCAGGAGCTGGAACATCAACAGTGAGCACTCCAGTCTAAAGTAAGGTATTTAAAACAGTTATTACACATCTTCAGAGGCACGAGGCACCAGGGCCAGATATATCAAAGCTTGTTGTACAATTTATGTGCTCTTGATATTATCCTAAGCTGCTGTTGTAACTCTCAGCCAGAACAGAGTTGCCATAGGCACAATCAGCTAATGTAAAAACACAGCAGCCAATCTTGCACACAGCAAACTCTCCTAAACAATGGAATAATGACCAGACAGTCTTTTTTTTCTGTGTAATGTTGATTGAGGGATAAATATCAGCTGGGAAACCTGGGTAACTCATCTGCTTACCTTCAAAACAATGGCATGGGATCTTCTACATCCACCAGAACAGATACCACCTCATTCCAAAGTATAACAACCTCACCGTCCTGTTGTGTCAGCCTTAACTGTTGTGTTCAAGCTCTGGGCTGGGGCTTATACCTTAGAGGTAGGAGTGCTCAAAAATCAAGTTATTACTGCATAACGTTGACCTGTATATTTCCTTCAGCATAGACAATGAATGGTAGTCTGACCAAGGTGTTTGAAATTTTAACACAGTTCGAAGAGTTGGATACAGAGAAACCCAAACAGGTTCTTGATCAAACTACAACTCCTTCCACTGCGCCTCTGGCACCTGGTCAGAGTGGGAGAGTTTTCTCACTCAGAACTGGGTGCACTAAAAAGCTTCCCCATGTTAAAAAATTCCACGCACACACAGGTTTTGCCATGAGCAAGTGCATTCTGTCTCTCACACGCATGCACACACTCACAAGTGTGGGCGGCACGGTGGCACAGTGGTTAGCACTGCTGCCTCACAGCGCTAGAGACCCGGGTTCAATTCCCGGCTCAGGCGACTGACTGTGTGGAGTTTGCACGTTCTCCCCGTGTCTCCGGGTGCTTCAGTTTCCTCCCACAGTCCAAAGATGTGCAGGTCAGGCGAATTGGCCACGCTAAATTGCCCATAGTGTTAGGTAAGGGGTAAATGCAGGGGTATGGGTGGGTTGCGCTTCGGCGGGGCAGTGTGGACTTGTTGGGCCGAATGGCCTGTTTCCACACTGTAAGTAATCTAATCTACTTCCTCTGACAGAGACACCAGAATAAGGAGATACAAAGTCAATGTTTAGATGTTAAAAAGCTTCATCCTTGTTTCCATATCTCTCCATGGTCTCACCCTTCCCTTTCTCTATAATCTTCTCCAATCCCACAACTCTCAAAAATATCACCAACACTTACTCCTCTATCTTTCAAGGTTGTCCCTTTAGAGTTTAAACCCCCAAAGATTAGAGTTTCCTCACCTCTCTCCCTTTCCTTGCTCCTTTAAGCTGCTCCTTTAAACCTACCTCTTTGACCAAACTTTGGTCATCTACCCTAACGTTACATGTTACCAACAAAATAGAACAGCCTGGATCCTGCTCCACCATTCGGTTGGATCACAGCTGATCTGACATTGCTAGGTATCAGTTCGTATGAAACATCTTGGCACATACTATTATGTCGAAAACTTATTTTGCATAATTGTTGAGCTGATAATAAAGATGAGAAAAAATGAACAAGTTGCTGAGAAAGCATGAACTCTCACCCTAATGCAAGCCCTCTGTCCCAATTGATGCAGATAGCAAGCATAGAAAGGGAATCATGAAGTGATATCCCTCTGTCCTGATGTGGAATAAGATTAGCTTGAACCTGCGTGACTTGTGAGACTAAGAAAAATGATTACTTTGAGTCTCGTGTTTTGTAAGCTGCGCTGTGGGATGTTCACAGTGACGGAAGAGCTGCACCCCTGAGGTAAATAAGAGTGCCTCAGAACTGGCAACACCCACTGATGATTGCATAATGTTCAGCATTATTCACAACTCCTCAGATCCTAAAGCAGTCTGTGACTACATGCAGCAAGGTACAACATCCAGACTTGGGCTGACAAGTGATAAGTAACACCTACACTACACAAGTGCCAGGCAGTGACCATCTCGAATAGAGGGAGAATCTGTCACTCCTTGACATTCAATGGCATTGCCATCATTAAATCTCCCATAGCCAGCATCCTAGCACCATTGACCAGAAACCGAACCAAGCTCACCATATAAATTTGGTGGCTACAGGACAGAGGCTCAGAATTCAGCAATGATTAACTGATTTCCTGTCTTCCCAAAGGCTGTCCACCATTTCCAAGGCCATAAGTCAGGAGTGTGATGGAATACTCCCCATTTGCCTGAATGAGTGCAACTCCAACAGCACTCAAGAAACTTGGCATTATCCAGAACAAAGCAGCCCACTTGATTGGCCCTCCATCCAAAACTTTCAACAACCTACTCCCTTCACCACTGTTGCATAGTGAGAGCTGTAAATACACTGCAGAACCTCACCAACACTCTTCTACTAACGCCCTGTAAGCCCTCAACCACTACCATATAGATGTTCAAGGGCAGCAGATACATGGGTATACCATCACTTGCAAGTTCCCCTCCAAGCCACTCACCATCCTGGCTTGAAAATACATCTCCATTCCCTCACTGTCACTTGGGTCAAAATCCTGGAACCCCCCTCCCTAACAGGACTGTCTGTGTCCCTGTACCTTAGAGACTGCGGTGGTTGAAGAAGGCAGCTCACCATCACCTTCTCAAGGGCAATAAGGGACCAGCTGGAACAGTGGCCCATCCAGCAATGCCCACATTCCTTGAACAAATAATAAAAAAGTTACTTTGCAGCCTCTACAGGCAATCGTGCTTGTTCGTGAAATTACTGCGGACTATAAGCCGCTTCCAGTATTTTGAATCAATTGCTCCTCAGATTGATTTTTCTTCAGAAACCAGGAGACAAAAAGAAAAATAGGAATGGAAAAAGTAAAACCCAGATGAGTCATCAAACTCATAAGCACTCAGCAGGGTCATAAATAACACCACTTGATTCTCACAAAGGATTTACTCATATTTAATCCATAATACATTAGGAGTCTAGACTTTGAAAATGGTACTTCTTGTTCTTGCCACTTAGTTTTTAACTTGTCCTGCGATCTGCAGGATTGTAGCTGTATCTTTGTTCACGAGTTTGAAGGGACTGTAGCAGAGCAGAATAAAGCGTTCTAAACCGTGACTCTCACCAATCTCCCAGACCTGGACTGAGGTTCCTTCAACAAACCTGAAGGGTCTTCAGCTTTGCTTGATTGTTTGGAGGAGATTTACGCTGGGGCTTGATGATGCAGTGCATTCAAATCTTCCCGACTGTGGAACTGAGTTCCAATCTTGCCAAATTGGAATCAGTGAGAATGGTGACGTATTGGTAATGTCCCTGAGTGTGGTGCTGGAAAAGCACAGCCGGTCAGGCAGCATCCAAGAAGCAGGAGAGTCGACGTTTCGAACATAAGTTCTTCATTAGCATGCTGCCTGACTTGCTGTGCTTTTCCAGCACCATACTCTCAACTCTGATCTCCAGCATCTGCAGTCCTCCCTTTCTCCTGGTAATGTCACTGGACTAGTAACCCAGAGATTCAAAGCAAACCCCACCATGACATCAGTTGAAATTTTGATTCAATTGAAGAAAATCGGGAATTGAAAGCTAGTCTCAGTAATTGTGACTATGAAACCATCATCTATCATTGAAAAAAACCCATCTGCTTCACTAATGCCCTTCATAGAAGGAAACTGCCATCCTTACTTAGGCTAGCCTACATGACTCCAGACCCACAGCAACATTGTTAATTCTTAACTATGCTCTGAAATAACCTCATGGGGAAATTAGGGCAACATAGTCTGATCTTGTTAGCACTGCCAACATCCCATTATATGATTAAAAACAACAAAATCCTCTTTTCTACTTTTCTATTGATCTATAAATCTACCAAATTGATCAAAACTGTCAGCTCTACCTCACTTGGTAACACTTTTGTCTCTGAATTGGAGCATTTCTGGTTCAGGGTTTACGTGAGGGTGTGCAAGAAATGAAGCCCAACTCTCCATTGAATACTGAGGAAGAGTTGCAATGTTAACCTTTGGATGAGATGTTAAACAAAGGTCCATCTGCCGGCTTGGCTTGATGTTTTAGATCCCACAGCACTATTTTGAGGAACAGATGAGTTATCCCTGGTGACCAATAAATTTCCTTCAATCAACTTCACAAAAGTGATCAAACATTGAAACTGTTGTTTGTGGAGATTTGCTGTGCACATTCCGGTTGGTATGTTTCCCATACTATGACAGTAAGTACACTTCAAAAAGTACGTTATTTGCTTTACTTACTTTATTTTCAAGTTGCCATAGTCTTACCAGACTACAGGGCTGCTGTCTCATTAGAAAGAGGTGATGAGTTCAACTTGACGATCATCATACCTCAGGCAAGGGTGGAGAAGGAGGGTCTTTCATGTCATCCCAATTTCTATACTCAAAGATCTAAGCAATGAAAGCAAGCATGCCAAACACCTTCTTCACCACCCTGTCTATCTGTGATACCACTTTCAATACGCAGGCCCTACCATTAACATATAAGTCCTGCCCTTGTCTGTTTTACCAAAATGCAATACTTATCATTTATCCAAATGAAACCCCATTTGCTACTCCTCAACCCATTGGCCCAATTGATCACAATCCCTTTGTAATCTTAGATAGCCTTCTTCACTGAGATGGCTTGTTTGAAAGAACATCAAGAGTGACTGATAGTAGTGTCTGTTGTGTTTGTGCAGAGCTGGGGAGGGTTTTGAATTATCTCAAGAGCTGCAGTGAAATGGGGATTTACACAGACAAGTGTTTACCCTAAAATGGGATCAGAGAGATTTAAAACCATAGTACAACTCTGTGCTATGTGTAAACACTGTCTCTTTGAAATATGATCTTCTTCTTTAAGTCAGTAATTACTGCCCATTCCCTGAAAAAATCTCCAGGGAGTGCTTAAGCAGACTGAAGCCTACAGTACAAAAGTAGTATGAGTGGGGGAGGCTTTTAATAACAGTGGAACATTTAAGAGTTTATCTTCATATTCTTTGGGATAAGAGTATTGCTAGTGGTACTGCTTCTCCAATGAAGTTGGATGGACAGCTCCAGAATTCTGACCTAGTTGAAGGTACAATGTCCATGGCTGGAGTTCAAGTTGAATTTGGAACCGAGATTTATTTGTGTCAGGCTGACCAGAGTTATAAATATTCTGAGGAGAACCAGATCCCAATACAAAGCGTTTTCAGCAACAAGAAAATATCCTGAGGAGCTTCACAGAACAAAGATAAAAGGAAATCTAAGCCCCAGCCACATAAGGAGATATTAGGCCAGATCACTAAAAGCTGGGACAGAGAGGTGGGTGTAACAGCATGTCTGAACGGACCAAAGCAAAACTGAGAGGTGCCAGGGAGCAATGCCAGAGCTTGGGATCCAAGGAGTTGAAAGTGCAGTCACAAATGGTGGAGAGATTAAAATCCGAGATAGTCAAGAGGCTTTATTCAGAGGTGTACATGTCTGCTGGAGGATTAGTGGGGCTGGAGGAGATTATAGAAAGAGGGAAAAGTGAGACCTTGGAGGAAGGTGAATACACAGATGAGAATTTTCCCATTATTTGACACCAGAAGCCTGTGTAAGTCAGTGAACAGGGAAGCAGTAGGGGAAGAAAATTTCATGATTTCTCTGGAAGAGAACAGGATGTTTGTGTCTTATTTGAATCTTCATAATGTTTTCCTCTATTGGAATTATCTTTCTGACATTTCATTTCCCAAGTACTTCTCATTCTACACATTATTACCAACAAATGTGATGGATGGATGAGCAACGTATTTAACAAGATTAACATTTTACCAGGTTAGCACCAGACTGGAGCGACATGCTGTCTGCAACAAGATGACTGGAGGCTCAGTCCCATACCACACTGTTAGGCTGTTTGTTCTTGGGATTTGAATGTGGTTGGAAAGGCCCCAGTGATTGCCCTTCCTGCGATGCACTAACGTGGAAGTTCCTTTGAAGCGATGGTGTTACACCTGAGTGGCTTGCTCAGTAGGAAATATGTGAGATTGGATTAGAGCCTCACTCAAGCTGGCATGAGCAAGGATAGCAGTCTCCCTTGCCTGAAGGGCATCTGTAAATGTGTGGAGTTGCCATGACGATGTCTTGGTGCTGGTTCTGATTTACTGAGCCCGGTTCACACTTTGCCATGGCAGGATTTGAATTGACGGGCTGCTGCCCAAGCTCCATAGCCAGTCCATTGCTACACATTTTGAATATAGTGCATCAGGCTGAATGGAACTCAATCAGATCAATCGACTTGACACCGTGCTGTGTAGCATTGATCAGTCACAATGTGACCCTCTCTGCTGGCAGGCGTAAAATGGACTTTCATTATAGATTTTTAAAGCAGTTGCATAACAATAAGCAAAGGTGCATCCTTTGTCAGACTTTTCTATCAGAATATATGGCTGGATTCAATCAGTGTATCTTACGTATTTTCATTTAGAAATATTGAGGTGGATGGATATTTTCAGTCCTTGAGTGAAGCACATATCAATAGATTAAAAATCAGCCTCTATAAGGGTATTTATTATGTCAGACCATCAGATTGTCAAGATGATAAACAAACAGCTTTCTAATAACCTGATAAAAATCTTATAAAATTAATTGATTATTATAGAAATTGCTCTCCCTGTTACTAAGAAACTACCAACAGCAGGCTGCTAATGTAGGATAATGTAAGTCTGTTATCTCTGCGGAAGCCATACACAAACACAGGCCCCAAAAGAAGACATTTCTAAAGCCTGATAAAGTGCAGACTCGATCCTGATCAATATGCGAATCAACTATCTGAGTCAATGTCAGGAAAAGACAAACAACTATCACAAATGACAGAAAGATCATTCTGGTCAGGAAGAAATGGTTGAAAGTAATCCAGGCTGGCTTTAGTCTAACAAAAACGTGCTCGTAAGTAGGATAAAGAGAGCAGAACCTGTCTCCTCCAGCTGCAGAGGGCAGCTTCATCCATGGATGGGTCCAATGTAACCTTTTCTGAAGAAACTATTCTCACTATCCACAGGGATTGATATCCCTGTGCTTCCCCATGCTTTGTTTAATCCCGGACCAAAGTTGCGTTCACATAAGTTAGAGTGATAGAGATGTACAGCACGGAAACAGACCCTTCGGTCCAACTCATCCATGCCGACCAGATATCCCAACCCAATCTGGTCCCACCTGCCAGCACCCGGCCCATATCCCTCTAAACCCTTCCTATTCATATACCCATCCAAATACCTTTTAAATGTTGCAATCATACTAGCCTCCACCACTTCCTCTAGCAGCTCATTCCATACATGTACCTCATTCCCTCTGTGTAAAAAAGTTGCCCCTTAGATCTCTTTTATATTTTTCCCCTTTCACCCTAAACTTATGCCCTCTTGTTCTGGATTCCCTGACCCCAGGGAAAGAACTTTGTCTATTTATCCTATCCATTCCCCTCATGATTTCATAAACCTCTATAAGGTCACCCCTCAGCCTCCAACACTCCAGGGAAAACAGCCTCTCTCTATAGTTCAAATCCTCCAACCCTGGCAACATTCTTGTAAATCTTTTCTGAACCCTTTCAAATTTCACAGCATCCTTCCAATAGGAAGGAGACCAGATTTGCACGCAATATTCCAAAAGTGGCCTAACCAATGTCTTGTACAGCTGCAACATGACCTCCCTTGAACATGTCTCCTGTACTCAATACTCTGACCAATAAAGAAAAGCATACCAAACGCCTTCTTCACTATCCTATCTACCTGCGACTTCACTTTCAAGGAGCTATGAATCTGCACTCCAAGGTCTCTTTGTTCAGCAACACTGCCCAGGATCTTACCATTAAATGTATAAATCCTGCTAAGATTTGCTTTCCCAAAATGGAGCATCACGCATTTATCTAAATTAAACTCCATCTGCCACTTCTCAGCCCATTGGCCCATCTGATCAAGATCCCACTGTAATCTGAGATAACCTACTTCGCTGTCCACTACACCTCCAATTTTGGTGTCATCTACAAACATACTAACCATACCTCTTGTGCTCACATCCAAATCATTTATATAAATGACGAAAGGTAGTGGACCCAGCACCGATCCTTGTGGTCACAGGCCTCCAGTCTGAAAAACAACCCTCCACAACCACCCTCTGTCATCTACCTTTGAGCCAGTTATGTATCCAAATGGCTAGTTCTCCCTGTATTCCATGAGATCTAACCTTGCTAATCAGTCTCCCATGGGGAACCTTATCGAACACCTTACTGAAGTCCATATAGATCACATCCACCGCTCTACCCTCATCAATCCTCTTTGTTTCTTCTTCAAAAAATTTTATCAACTTTGTGAGACATGATTTCCCACGCACAAATACATGTACATCCTGTCCCTCAGGATTCCCTCCAACAACTTGCCACCACTGACGTCAGGCTCACTGGTCTATAGTTCCCTGGCTTGTCCTTACCACCTTTCTTAAATAGTGGCACCACATTAGCCAACCTCCAATCTTCCGGCACCTCACCTGTGATTATCGATGATACAAATATCTCAGCAAGGGGCCCAGCAATCACTTCTCTAGCTTCCCACAGAGTTCTAGGGTACACCTGATCAAGTCTTGAGGATTTATTCACTTTTATGCATTTCAAGACATCCAGCACTTCCTCCTCCGTAATGTGGACATTTTTCAAGCTGTCACTATCTATTTCCCGACATTCTGTACCTGCCTTATTCCCCAAGAGTAGGTCAAGTTTTGCACCTTCTCTAGTAGGTACATCCACATACTGAATCAGAAAATTGTCTTGTACACACTTAACAAATACTTCTCCATCTAAACTATTAACACTATGGCAGTCCCAGTCTATGTTTGGAAAGTTAAAATCCCCTACCATAACCACCCTGTTATTCTTACAGATAACCGAGATCTCCTTCCAACTTTGTTTCTCAATTTCCCTCTGACTATTGGGGGGTGTATAATACAATCCCAATAAGGTGATCATCCCTTTCTTATTTCTCAGTTCCACCCAAATAACTTCCCTGGATGTATTTCCAGGAATATCCTCCCTCAGCACAGCTGTAATGCTATCCCTTATCAAAAACGCCAACCGCCCCCCCTCCTCGCCTCCCTTTCTATCCTTCCTGTAGCATTTGTATCCTGGAACATTAAGCTGCCAGTCCTATCCATCCCTAACCCATGTTTCTGTAATTGCTATGATATCCCAGTCACATATTGCTAACCATGCCCTGAGTTCATCTGCCTTCCCTGTTCGGCCCCTTGCATTGAAATAAATGCAGTTCAATTTATTAGTCCTACCTTGTCCCTGCCTGCCCTGACTCAATTCTGTTCTCAGCTGTTCCCGTCTCAGATTGATCTCTTTCCTCACTATCTCCCTGGGTCCCACCCCCCCACCTTACTAGTTTAAATCCTCCCAAGCAGTTCTAGCAAATTTCCCTGCCAGTATATTAGTCCCCTTCCAATTTAGGTGCAATCTGCCCTTCTTGTACAGGTCACTTCTACCCCAAAAGAGATTCCAATGATCCAAAAATGTGAATCCTTCTCCCATACACCAGCTCCTCAGCCATGCATTCATCTGCTCTATCCTCTTATTCCTACCCTCACTAGCTCATAGCACCGGGAGTAATCCAGATATTACCACCCTCGAGGACCTCCTTTTTAAATTCCTGCCTAACTCTCTGCAATCTCCCTTCAGAATCTCATCCTTTTCTCTTCCTCCTGCTGGGCCCTCTCCCGCTTGAGAACATTCTGCACCCTATCTGAGATAAACTTGATCCTGGCACCAGGGAGGCAACACACCATTCTGATTTTTCACTGCTGGCCACAGAAATGTCTATCTGTGCCTCGGACTAGAGATTCCCCTAATACAATTGATTTCTTGGAACCGGATGTACCCCTCATTGCATTAGAGCCAGTCTCAATACCAGAAACTTGACTGTTCGTGCTACATTCCCCTGAGAATCCATCAACCCCTACATTTTCCAAAACAGCATACCTGTTTGAAATGGGGATTGCAACAGAATACTCCTGCAGTAGCTGCCTACCTCTCTTACCTTTCCTGGAGTTAACACATCTATGTGACTGTATCTGCAACTTTTCTCCCTTCCTTTTAATGCCATCCATGACATCCTCTTGCTCTTGTAAACTCCCCATTGCCTCTAGCTGTCTCTCCAACCGATCCATTCGATCTGATAGGATTCGCAACCTATTGCAGATATAATCCTCAGTAACACGTAAACTCTCTCTGAACGCCCACATTCGACAAGAAGAGTATATCACTCTACTAAAGGCCATTTTTGCTTCTTCCAATCATGTGCCTTTCTGCTAATTTAGCTTATATTTAAACTGGGATCTTTTAATAAGCTGTTATGAAATCACCCCTTTGTATTTGGGTAAATCTCACATCCACTGGACCAACTCTGCAGTGATCCCTCCGTGATCAAAGTGTACTACTGAGATTAGGATTTAGAGGCCAGCAAGGTCCCACGAATGGGCTAAGCTAACTGCCTCCTCCTGTCTGTCGTGCAGCAATTGCGCTTAGCTATTCCATATACCTTTATTGAGATGGGACTTTAAGATCTGGATGTTTTTCTTTCCTTTTAACTCTGCTTCTTTTATTTCTACTGTTTATTTATTAATTCATAGCATTAAAGAACCATAGAATCCCCAAAGTGTGGAAGCAGGTCATTTGGTCCATCATGTCCACACCGACCCTCCAAAGAGCTCCCTCCCCCCACCCTATAACTATAACTCTGCATTCCCCATAGCTAACCCACCTCGTCTGCACATCCCCGGACACTATGGACAAGTTAGCTTGGTTTATGCCTATGTGACATCATGCTTATTTATACTGCATCAATATCAGCAGAAGTGAAAATTGAGTGTGATGCAAAACTACTGACTGATTGGAAAGGGCCCATTCCCCACTTAATTGATGAGGTTAAAGTTACATCAAAATAACCAGAGAGGGGGTCAGAAGATACTGGCACCCGTGAGAATGCCTCATGAAGCAGTAATGCCAGGAGAAGGCAAGGCATTAGAATGGCAAAGAAGACAGATACATAAACTCTAACCATGACTCGGTGACTTATATAATTGTAGCTGAGCTTCTTTTGCTCACTAGTTTGCAGCATTTAAAAATCCTCTAACCTAGAGCTGAGCTATGCATGTTACCTTTGCAGAGAGACAGCTATCTACATAAGAACATAGGAATTAGGTGTAGGAATAGACTGTTCAGCCCTTCAAGCATACTCTCCCATTCAATAAGATCACAGCTAATTGAATGGTGGGTGATCTTGTTAAGATGATATAAAATCTGGGCTATTTATTTTTGAATTCCATCAGTCAGTTTAAAACCTGGAGTATTCATGGCAAGAAATAGTTTTATAAAAGGGCAAAAACATGCATATTTTAAACCATCACAGGGAGCATTTGATTCATACAGTTTGGCCAAGTTTCATGAAACAGATGTGGATTAGACCAAAGACAGTCTGACCCGAAATTAATATTTTTCCAAAGAGCAGGTGAAAATTTCCTCCTCGTTTTTTTTTTCCTTTACACCATTGTGAGAATCTCTACATATTGGAGATGAAACACCTCCCTACAGTTACCAAGTGTGGAAACTATAATCTCAGCAGCTAAATCCTTTTTCAAGGAGGTTTTTATTTGGCAGACCAAATGAGATAGAATAAATAAGGAAGAACTGAACACCGACTAAGAAATATTCTCTCTCTCTCTCTCTCTCTTAATTCCAAGCAGAGAAGTGCTCAGTTTGATATCACTGACTGGAAGAGATCTAAAGACCCAGAAGGTGACTGCAATATTTGTGACGACTGGCATCATCCACGAAACTAATCAATCAGTCGTTAAAACTTCATGCCTGAGAGACACCCAAACAATTTAAAACTGCTGATTCTTTTGTCTTCCTTTATACTGGAATCTCAACCCTATGTGTGTATAAAGTTAAAAATCACACAACACCAGGTTATAGTCCAACAGGTTTAATTGGAAGCACATTAGCTTTCGCTCCTGGTGTTGTGTGATTTTTAACTTTGTACGCCCCAGTCCAACACCGGCATCTCCAAATCATGACTATGTGTGTATGAAAGCTGTATGCTTCATGTTGCATTTATTGCATTTGCTCTTTAACTCAAGGAAACCTGTGATTAGCCTATTGTTTACAGTAAAAATAGGTAACTACAGCGGGCCACACGGTGACTCAGTGGTTAGCACTGTTGCCTCACAGCACCAGGGACCCGGGTTCGATTCCAGCCTCGGGTGACTGTCTGTGTGGAGTTTGCACATTCTCCCTGTGTCTGTCTGGGTTTCTTCAGGTGCTCCAGTTTCCTCCCACAATTCAAAGATGTGCAGGTTAGGTGAATTGGCCATGCTAAATTGCCCATAATGTAAGATGCATTAGTCAGGGGTAAATATAGGGTAGGATGGGTTAATCTTTGGAGAGTCAGTGTGGACTTGTTGGGTCAAAGGGCCTGTTTCCATACTGTAGGGAATCTAATCTAATCTGCATTTTAACTGGAGGGACTTACAACCTTGAGCTAGAAATAACTTAAATCTTTGTTGTGACCCATTGAGGAGGTTGACAAAAAATAGGAAAGGGTGCTGGTTTATCCCTTCTTGCTTGATGGTAATAGTTTCAACTCCACATTTCTATCTGGAGTGTGTAGCTAAACTCAGAGCCAAATACACTCAAGGGGCTCTGTGATGCTCACCTTGAGCTCGAGAGAATGTAAAGGGTATTCAAAATCAAGTACTGTCATGCTGGATTGTTTAATGTAAAAACAGGGCTCAGTTGTGCACTTGACTCTGATTCAGAGGGTTGTAGATTCCAGCCTGCTGTTGGAACATTAGTGTATCATGCAGGCTGGCATTCTAGTACAGTACTGAAGGAGTGCCACACTGCTACTCACATGGGGCGTTAAATTGTGAATGTCTGCTTGCCCTCTCAGGTGGATTCACCTTTTCAAAGAGCACTCACTTGTGTCCTGTTTGATATTTATGCCTCAAACCAATACCACTGAGGAGCAGTTAATTTTTCTTACTCCTGTTTGTGGGGGTTTGAGAATGCAAATTGTATTTCCTACGCTGCAACAGTGACCACATTTCAAAAGTAGTTAGCCATCTGTGGAAATGTTTTGGAACAGTCCAATAGTAAAAGGTGCCATGTAAATGCAAGTTCCTTCTTTCTTTATTTAATCTTATGCCATCTGACTGTTTATGCGGGGGACAAAAGTGGTGGGCACTCACCAGAGCAATTTTCCCTGCCAAATTCACATCAGTGTGGGTTGGTTGCAGACATAGAAACCAGCCTTCACAAAGAGGAATTACCAACAAGGATCCTAACCTGTTGTATATCTGGTTTTGTCAGCAGAACTCACAGTAACAGACAGCTGGATGGCAATTATAACAATCTCGTTGCAATTGCTCTGTATTTATTTATCAGTTAATCTGTCAAAATGATTTTCTTTATCTATTTCCTGTTATTAAGAATGGAGATTTGTCAGCTCGGAGGAACAGGCTGTCATTCGTTAGACTTGGAAAGTCTAATGGCTGGGCATTTTGGTTGCTTTAAAGCTGAACATCCCATACAAGCAAAACACTGCAGAAGCTGGGAGGCTGAAAAAAGCAGAGATGATTGTTGGGCATGCTCAGTCAGCTGGATAGCAGGTCTGTGGAGGAAAACAGAATGAATGTTTCAGGAGAATGTTTCTGACAATATTTGAGGGGTTATTTTACACGCTCATTGACATGATGTTGGCAGGAAGCCTTGCCCACCACAGAGGCATCAGGAAAGCAACACAAGACAAGAGGAGAAACTGAGACTGTGCTCATGTAGACTTTGATTTGATTTGATTTATGATTGTTGCATGTATCGAGTTACAGTAAAAAGTATTGTCTTGCGTGCTATCTAGGTTACACAACAACATTAGGGTAATAGAACAGAATGCAGAATATAGTATTATAGCTACAGCAAAGGTGTAGAGAAACATAATTTCTCATTTTTGAGAGATCTGTTCATAAATCTGATAACAGCGGGGAAGAAGCTGTTCTTGAATCTTTTGAGATGTGTTTTCAAACTTATGTAACTTCAGCCTGATGGAAGAAGGTGGAAGAGAATATAACTGGGGTAGGTAAAGATCTTTGATGATGTTGGCTGTTTCCCTGAGGCAGCAGGAAGTATAGACAGAGTCAATGGAAGGAATTCTGGTTATATAATGGGCTGAGTTCACAACTCTCTGTAATTTCAGAGTGGTACCAAGGTGTGATACATCTGGATATGATGCTTTCTATGGTGGACATGCTGAATTTCCTTAGCCTTCTGAGGAAGTAGAGGTGCTGTTATACTTTCTTGACAGTTACATCCATGTGGATGAACCAGGATAGATCGTTGGTGACATTTACTCCAAGGAACTTGAAGTTCTTGACCACCTCCACCTTAGACAGGGGCGTGTCCTCCACTCTGCTTCCTGAAGTCAATGACCAACTCCTTTGTTTTATTGACATTGAGGGAGAGGTTGTTTTGTTCACACCATTTCACTCAGCTCTCTATCTCCTTCCTGTACTCTGTTTCATCATTGTTTGAGTTTCAGACTGAAGTAGCTAACCTCACATAGTGTCCTTGGCTTTATTAATTGGCACACAGAGTGCAACAACAAGGAGGTGATGTTGAACTTGTATAAGATATTTGTCAGACATCACCTGGAATACTGCGTACAGTTGTATGCGCCACTTCCAACATCAAGGAAGTGATGTTGCTGCTGTACAGGACCTTGGTTAGGCCACATTTGGAGTACTGTGTGCAATTCTGGTCGCCTCACTTTAGGAAAGATGTGGAAGCTTTGGAGAGAGTGCAGAGAAGATTTACCAGGATGTTGCCTGGAATGGAGAATAGGTCGTACGAGGATAGGTTGAGAGTGCTAGGCCTTTTCTCATTGGAACAGCGAAGGATGAGGGGTGACTTGATAGAGGTTTATAAGTTGATCAGGGGAATAGATAGAGTAGACAGTCAGAAACTTTTTCCCCGGGTACAACAGAGTGTTACAAGGGGACATAAATTTACGGTGAAGGGTGGAAGGTATAGGGGAGATGTCAGGGGTGGGTTCTTTACCCAGAGAGTGGTGGGGGCATGGAATGCGCTGCCTGTGGGAGTGGCAGAGTCAGAATCATTGGCGACCTTTAAGCGGCAATTGGATAGGTACATGGATGGGTGCTTAAGCTAGGACAAATGTTCGGTACAACATCGTGGGCCAAAGGGCCTGTTCTGTGCTGTATTGTTCTATGTTCTATGTTCTTTTATAGGCAAGATGTGAATGTGTTGGAGGGAGAGCAGAAGTGATTTACAAGAATGGCTCCAGGACTGCTCTCCCTGTAGCTGAGAGCAGATTTGATTGAAGTTTTCAAAACCATAAGTGAACTGGATAGAGTAGATAGGCAGAAACTGTTTCTGCTTGTTAAAGGAACAAAAACAAGAGAGCATAGATTTAAAATAATGTGCAAACAAAGCAGATGACATTGGAAAAACGTTTTCAGAGTGAGAAGTATGGAATGGAATGCCTAGAGAACTGGTGGGGGCAGGTTCAATGGTGGCACTCAGGAGGTCATTGGATGGTCATTTGGATATAAATAGTTTGCTAGAACATAGACCAAAGAACATTACAGCACAGTACAGGCCCTTCAGCCCTCAATGTTGCGCCAACCTGTGAAACCAATCTGCACTATTCCACTTTCAACTATGTGTTTATCCAATGACGATTTAAATGCCCTTAGGTTAGCTACTTCAATCCTAAACTCAAATAATGATGAAACAGAGTATGGGAAAGAGATAGAGAGCTCAGTGGCATGGCATAAAGAAAACTACTACTGTTGCAGGCAGTGCATTCCACCCCGCTACTACTCTCTGTGTAAAGAAACTACTTCTGACATCTGTCCGATGTCTAATTTAAAGCTATGTCCCCTCATGCTCGCCATCACCATCTGAGGAAAAAGGCTGTCACTGTCCATCCAATCTAACCCTCTGATTATCATGTATGTCTCAATTTAGTCACCTCTCAACCTTCTTCTCTCTAACGAAAACACCGTCAAGTCCCTCAACCCTTCCTCATAAGACCTTCCCTCCATACCAGGCAACATCCTAGTAAATCTCCTCTGAACCCTTTCCAAAGCTTCCACATCCTTCCTATAATGCGGTGACCAGAACTGTACGCAATACTCCAAGTGCAGCCGCACCACAGATTCTACAGCTGCAGCGTGACCTCGTGGCTCCAAAACTCAATCCCTCTACCAATAAAAGCTAACACACTATATGCCTTCTTAACAACTCTATCAAGGGGAAAAGGCAAGAGATTGACACTAGGTAATGTCAGTCGTTTGTACATGTACGATGGACTGAATGATCTCCTTCTATACCATGACACGTCAGTGAATTTGTGATGCCTCAGTGGTGAAATACCCCATTTGAACTCACATGATTGGGTCAGGCCTGAGGAGTAGCCACTTGGGCATATTAGTTGGCTCCTGCCATGGGAATAGGACATAGGAAATCAGACAAGAGGTGTAAGGGATCCAATAAAAATGATAATCGCACAGTACAACACTGGGCATGTATTCAGGTTAATTTGAAACAGCGATGGGAGCTTCAAAGCATTCATTAGCATGAGCCTTATCTCCAACCCAGTGCCAAAGTTCAGTATCCAACTCCAACCTGTAGGTGTATCCTGGATGGAAGGGAAATGGAGTTTATCACGAGCCCAACTGAAGTCATTCTGAAATGATTCAAGTATATCACCTTCATGTGGACTCATTGTATGCATTAGTCATTCATTGTATGCAGAACCTCCTCATACCTGACCTAAATGTATCTTTTATTGGTTATAATCTGTTGAGGGCAGAATTGGGTTCTGTTGTGACAAGGGCTCCCAACTCCACAATCTCCACTGCCCAGGAAAACCGTTGTACAAGGGCATGTGAACACCACCAGCTTCAGCCAACTGTCCAAGTCATGCACAGAAAAAGAAAATCCCTGCTTCTTCATGGGTGAGATAGCAGGAATTCTCAACCTGAAAGAGACTGCGATGTTTCCTTGAGGGACTGGTGCCACTCAGCTTAGATAGCTCACTAAATGCCTTTGATCTAAGAATTCAGCATTCAAGAGGCTGTTCAGACAATCCCTGGTCACATGTAACTTGTGCAGTTCCACAACACTTGAGCAACTCACCCTGATCTCTAGCGTGGGGTTTAGTTAGCTCAGTTGACTAAGGTGGTGA
The DNA here is from genome assembly GCF_004010195.1 of Chiloscyllium plagiosum. Taxonomy (NCBI): domain Eukaryota; kingdom Metazoa; phylum Chordata; class Chondrichthyes; order Orectolobiformes; family Hemiscylliidae; genus Chiloscyllium; species Chiloscyllium plagiosum. Next base: position 8,252,315 of record NC_057733.1, read on the forward strand.
GAGTCTGATGCAGAATTATGCCAGTGTCACTGGACGTGGTACTTCTCAGACACATGTCTCTTCACCTTACCCCATGCTTCAAGGTCAGGTTTCACTGTGGGTAGCACCCATACATCTGGGCCAGAAATCTTGGGTTCAAATCCCACTCCAGACTCATTGACTTTGTTTATTATGGGGTCAAACAAGTTGGTTGTCAGCCTGTAATTTGTTTCTGATAGTGAGTAATAAGAGCAGGAGATCAGTCTGATCAGCCATCCAGGAGAAGACAGTGGCAAACAGTTGTGGTACTTGACACATCAACTTGAACCAATTCAATGGGAATCTATGTCCGACTTTCAGAAATATGGCCGTGAGAAAAGAGAGCCAGCTAACTCCCCTTCAAATCTGCATGTGCCTTTACATCTATTGCATGATTTGTAAAATAGCTGTATAATTCTGCTGTCTGAAGGAGGTAAGTGAGATGCTACCTGAGTGAGATTCCAATTGCCATGTCATTGTGATCTATTGAGAGCCAGCATCTGCAGAAAATGAGGGGAGAGGGCTGAAGGAGCAAACTGTTCACTGAGAAACTCTCTCCTCACAGTGTTAAAGTGTTTTAATACAAGCTTAGTTCCTGTTTTGAAGCATCAATTCACTGTAATGGAACATCTAAACCCTTGTAAGTACGTATTCTCTCTGAGTGCATGAGAGCGCTTGACTGAAACTCAGATCAATGAAGGAAATACTTGGACTAGCTTGCCAGGTGGAAAACTGACAGGATTGGTTCCGTTTCACAGCCAGTCCAACAAACTACAGTCAAGGATGGTTGCGTTAATCTGGACAGTGACCTAATCCTCCCAGATTTCTGCCTTGTTTGTTCAGGGAAGCATTTCTCTAAACCTTCAGAGCTTTGAATGTATGGTTTCCTTACTGGGTCTTTGTGATAATCTGTTGCTGTGTCTGTGTCTTGATGTTTCCTTAACTCCTCGCTCCATTACATGGTTCGAACGGATGAGCATGTTGGTCATCTTACTGAATTGTGTCACCCTGGGAATGTTCCAACCCTGCGAAGACAATACTTGTGACTCGGAGCGCTGCAAAATTCTCCAGGTGAGCTCTCTTTGTTTCACTCTCAGGTACAAATGCTAAACATGTTCAGGGATGGGGGCAGTTGGTGATATGTCTGCAAGGTTAGAGGGATCGAAGGCACCCCTCGCTAACTGTGAGATGCACCTTAGGAAGTTGGAACTCCTCCATGTGCTCCTCCCTCACAATAAACTAATCTGAGCATGTGCCCAGAGTTCAAGGGAAGTCTCATGGAACAATGGGTAGTGTCCCTGTCACTGAGCTAGAAGCACATGGTTCAAGCTGCACATCGGGATGCCCAGAAAGGTGTACTCATCACACAGCCTCACAGGTTAATCTTTAACCCCAGGGTTCCAGAAGTATTGTTCTCTGTTCTATGTAAGATGCATCTAACACCTCCAATCACTGTTGGTAAAGCCAGAAGAGATTCCTGGTCAGTATGTGGTAAGAGGAACGTTGGAGTCTCTGCAGTCTCTAACACTTCTCAAACTACACCATGCATTAAAAATGCTGCATGTTTCCATAACAACTCAACCCACTGAGTGATCTATAACACATTGCCACCCTTAAAATTCAAACCTCAACAGATGCAGGAGCAGAGGTGCAGGGTTCTAATGACATGGTGGCTGCAAGTCAAACTGTGTTACATACAAACCTCCATAAGAAACCACAGTAGCAGGAAAACAGTGCAACCCACTTGTGTGATACAGCTGGATTGTGTCCTTATTATGAATGCTGGGCTGAGCTCCAAGAAAAGATCATGCACTTAGATCTCAGGAAGAAATGTTTCTATACATGTAGAGGAGAGGGGAAACCTGATTTGGTTGACCTTGTATTAATCTACTGTTTCTTTGAAGAGTTTTTGTTTTCACTGCCAACATATTTGTTTACACAAGATGAAGCTGTCTGAACAGTTTCCAATATTGATACAATGAATGATTCTGATGGATTGATCTTTTAGCTGAACCCAGAGCTGACAGAGATGAATAGAAGTGCAGAGACTGAATAATGCCACCCTCTCACAGGGATGGACTGTGAGAGGGTGGCATTATTCAATGACAAAAGGGATAATGGGCAAGGCAAATTGACAAAAGTTAGGATTGATGAATTACGCCTGATTCTGGACAAGAAAATAAAATTACTCCCATCTGCCATGTTGATCCATCAGTGTTAATGTATTGGGGAAGAGACAGGGTGATGTTTGATAATTGAAGACAACTTTCCTTTTTGATGCAGCAAAACACGTACACTGATGTTTCAGAACTTTAAAAACAAGTGCATTTGAAATGCAAACCATGAGATCAACAGTGAATAGATTTTTTTCATCAGAGACAGTTTTGACATAAATTGGAAAAGCTCTTTTGAAAGCCTTGTACATCCCTTCAAAGGTTAAGCAGCCATGAAGTATTTGAAAGCCATTATATTTTCATTTTATCCCTATTAGCATACATATAGTCTGTTAGTGTCTGTACATAAGTAGTACAAGCTCAGATCTGCATACGTCAGATATATCTGTTCACACATATTAAAACTAATGAGTGATCAGACAACAACAAAGGAATACAACTGTGCTCACAATTTATCCTGATTTCCCGATTAGTACAAACAGTATTGTAAAGAGGAACGGGTCCTATAGTCAGTGGAGGACATCAACCAATAAATTCAAAGGGATGGCAACGCAAAGGTTGGTCTCAGTTTGTTGCAGACTATAACAGAAATGATGATGATGGTAACACCAGTCAGGAACATTATAGTTTGGAGATGCAGGAAAAGTGTGACTTTCAGGATTGAAGTGTAACTCGGGGGGGATGCCAAGTGAACATGGTGAAGGATAGCAAACTTAGAAAATTCACAGCAATATTGGTTATGGTGGAAAATTAAAAAAAATTGTATCTGCTAACAACCACAGAGCTCTCAACAGTTTTCTTGGCAATGCAGGAGTTACCTGGACTCCTGAATCCACCTCCTGTGTCCTCTATCCTGAATTTGTTGAACTGCACTCTGTTTGGTTTTACCTCACATTTGACTACCTGACACTGAAGCCTAGTACAAGGTGATTTCTACATAAAATGTATAATGGAGTTGCAATTTCCCAGACATGTTTTAGTACATCTTGAAAATGGAACCGATATGATCTGTTCTGTTTATTATAAGTTCTCCACCAATTCCTTCAAAATGACTATCACTGCTTCATAGATAATTCTCTGATTTTAAGCACCCCGATGTTTAACCCATTTGTCCTTCAGGACATATTCTTTCTCAATTCCTTTAGCCTGAACTAGAATTTCTCCAGCACTTTGGCCAAGGCCCCAGTGCATGCTAGCTCTTAGATAACATGTTGTTTGTATCCCAATTGATCGCTATCTCTTGAAAGCAGGTATTTAATACATGTTTATTCTCCTACTTACCCTCATTTCAAACTCCAAATAAGTCCTTGGGATTCCTTCTTAACCTTTGCTATTGACCTGCAACATATGAAATCTGATATTAAAAGATTTCCTGGAAAAAGTGATCATAATAAATTTGAATTTGGTGTTAAGTTAAAACGTAACATACTTCAGCTGCAAGCAAAATACTTGAACATAGACAGAACTTAATTACAAAAGTGTGAGGAAAGAATGGCTAAGATTGATAAAAAGTATCTGGTATGGTGGCAAATAGGCAGAGGGAAAATATTAAAGAAACAATTCAACATGTTCATCAAAAAACAGTCTACTTTAAAACAAAAACAAGAAATATCCATCCATTGCTTACTGTGGAGGATAACAATAATATTGGATTAAAAAAGACTTCAAATATTGACAAGAATGGCAGCAAGTTTAAGGATTGAGAATTTTGTAAAAACAAACAATGAGCCACCAAAATAAAAGGTGACAAAAATAGTGTAAATCCTGCAAGGTTACAAATATAGATTGCAAGCATTTTGACAAGGATGTAAAAAGGAGCAGAGCAGCTAAAGTGCAAGTCAGTCCCTTAGAGACAGGAGAAATTATCATGGGGTGTAAGGAAATTGGATAGACAGTGACTGCCTTCAGAGTCACAAGATTCATAACAGAAATAAACCAACGGGCCAACAGAGTGAGAAACTTCTGCTCACTGACAGCAGCAGGAAAACATTGGAAAACTGTAAAGGTCCAAAAGTTGACAAACCCTCTGAAACATCATGGACTATATTGTGAGGTTCTATAAGAGATAACGGTACAATCAGTGAAACTGCTGGTTATGTTCTTCTGAAATTCCCTAGATTTTAGAATGGCCCCAGTGAATTGGAAGTTAGGCAAATTTAACATTGATGTTCAAGAAAGGAGGAGGGGAAAGAAAATAAACTACAGTTGACGTGACATCAGTTATTGGGAAAATCTGGAACCTATTGTTAAGAAAGTCTTAGCAATGTATTTGGAATGTCACAGTATGATCAAAGTCAACATACCTTTACGAGAAGAAAGCCATGTTTGACAAATCTGTTAGAAATTTCTGAGGTTGTAACTAGCAAGGTAGTGACGAGAAATTAGTATACTTGGATTTCCGCATGGTATTTAATGAAAAGCCAGATCAAAATATTAACAAGCAAGATAAAAGCTTCTGGAGTTGATGGTAATATGTTAGCATGGGCAGAAGATTGCTTAATAGACAGGATGCAGAGAGTTGAAATGAATGGAGCATTTTGAAGTTAGCATGCTGTAACTAGTGATGGGGATCAGTGATGGGGCCTCAGCTTTTTAGCATCATTTATTATTGACCTAAAGAAAGAGGTAGAGTATTGTATCTGAATGTGCTGAGAACGTAAACCGACGTGGGAAAATAAGCTGCAAGGAAGTTAGAAAGAAGTTGCAAACAGATACAGACACGTTAGAATCAAAGAACCTTAGAAATGATACAGCATGGGAGGGACTGTGTGGCCCACCTTGTCCATGCTGACCAGAAGACACCCATATGCCCTTTCTACTCCCATCCGCCTACACATGGCCCAGAGCCCTGCAGCTTACGGCACTTATGGTGTAGATCCAGGTACATTATAAAGGAGTTTAGGATGTCTTCCTCCACCACCAATTCAAGCAGTGAATTCCAGACACACACCACCCTCTGTGTAAAGAAGGTATTCCTCATATCCCCTCAAATCCTTCTGCCACTTAGCCTGAATCAATGATCTGTGGTTTTTGAACTCTCTGCTAAAGAAAACAAGTTCCTCCTGTCTCCTGTATCTCTACGCCTCACAATTTTGTAAACCTCAACCATGTCATGCCTCAACCTTCTCTGTTCCAAGGGGAACAGCCCCAACCTCTCCAGACTCTCCTCGGAGCTACAATTCTCCAGCCCTAACAACATTCTAGTAAATCTTCTCTGCACTCTAGCCAAAGCAATTATGTCCTTCCTGTGATGTGACCAGACTGCAAACAATACTCTAGTTGTGGCCTCACCAGAGTCTTACACAGTTTCATCATTATATCTTTATTTTTGTACTCTGTACGTCTGCCAGTGAAGGACAGCATTCCATATGCTTTCTTTACAACTGTATCTAACTGCTACCTTTCCCTCTGTGCTTACTTGCCAAGATGTCTCACTTCATCTACCCCTCTCAGTATATTCCTTTTTATTATGTATTCTCTTTTACAGTTTGATCTCCCTAAATGCATTGCCTCACACTTATCAGAGTTGGACTCCATCTGCCACTTTCCTGCCCACTCGACCAACTCAGCTATATCATTTTGGAGCTTATAGCTATCCTCTACACAATCTATTACTTGGCCAATTTTTGGGTTGTCTGTAAATTTCCCAATTGTGCCCCATACACTCAAGTTCAAATTTTGTTAATAAAACAAAGAACAAAGGTACCAACACCGAGCCCTGTGGAACACCACTTGAAACAGCTTTCCATTTGCAAGGACAACCATCGACCATTCCCCTTTGTTTCCTGTTACTAAGCCAACTTCGGATTCACAAATTACCCCGTATCCCATGGGCTTTTTTTTTACCAGTTTGCCACGTGGGACCTTGTCAAATGCCTTAAAATTCATGTAGACGACATCCACTGCACTATTCTCATCGATCCTCCTCATCACTCGCTCATAGAATTCAATCTAATTTGTAAGGCATGACCTTCCTTAACAAAACCATGCTGGCTATTCCTAACTACTCCATGCCTTTCTAAGTGACAGTTTATCCAATCTTATGGGATTAATTCTAACAATTTGCCCGCCACTGAAATTAGACTAACAGACCTATAATTGTTTAGCATGTCCTTTGTACCACATTTGCATTCCTCCAGTTCTCCATCCCCTCACCTGTGTCTAGTGAAGATTGGAAAATAATCCTCAGAGCATCTGCTATTTCCTCCCTGATCCCTGTAGCTCTGCATTTCCCATGGCTAACTCACCAAATTAGTCATCCCTGAATACTTTGGGCAATACAGCATGGCCACTCCACTTAATCTGCACATCTTTGGATCATGGGAGGAAATCGAGCACCCATAGGAACCCACACAGACATGGGGAGAATGTGCAAACACCATATAGACAGTCGCCTGAGGCTGGAATTGAACCTGGGTCCATGGTACTGTGAGGCAGTAGTGCTAACCAAGAGCCCGTTATGATTATTTCCTGCAGTATTTCACACTGCACCTCTTGGATTACTGTATCCACATCTTCCCTTTCCTTCATGAATACAGAGATTTAAAAAGTTACTTAAAATTCTTCCCATATTCTCTGCATCTTCACACAAGCTCCCTTCTTCATCTCTGATAGGTCCCACTTTTTCATTAACTATCCTTTTGCTCTTTTTATATTGACAAAACTTTTTTGGGTGTTCCTCTTTCTTGCTTGCTAATACTTTTTCATGTTCTCTTTTTTTAAATCTGATTTTTTTTTATCTTAGAGTCATAGTCATAGAGATGTACAGCATGGAAACAGACCCTTTGGTCCAACCCGTCCATGCCGACCAGATATCGCAACCCAATCTAGTCCCACCTGCCAGCACCCGGCCCATATCCCTCCAAACCCTTCCTATTCATATACCCATCCAAATGCCTCTTAAATGTTGTAATTGTACCAGCCTCCACCACTTCCTCTGGCAGCTCATTCCATACCACCCTCTGCGTGAAAAAGTTGTCCCTTAGG
>NC_057733.1:8259662-8332195 GCF_004010195.1 Chiloscyllium plagiosum
CTGCGACTCCACTTTCAAGGAGCTATGAACCTGCACTCCAAGGTCTCTTTGTTCAGCAACACTCCTTAAGACCTTACCATTAAGTGTATAAGTCCTGCTAAGATTTGCTTTCCCAAAATGCAGCACCTCACGTTTATCTGAATTAAACTCCATCTGCCACTTCTCAGCCCATGACCCATCTGGTCAAGATCCTGTTGTAATCTGAGGTAACCCTCTTCGCTGTCCACTCCACCTCCAATTTTGGTGTCATCTGCAAACTTACTAACTGTACTTTCTGTACTCCTCATGGCAATCTATAGTGGTGAGTTTTTTTGAGGTTAGGTGATTGGACAACAAAGTGACAGATGCAGTGAGTATAAAATGAGGAAGTGTGACAATATTCATTTGGTCATAAGAGCAGAAAAAAATAGAATATTTTTACAAAATATGTGAATGTTGTAAATGTTGATGGTGTGTGTACTCAAACAAGATGCACAGAAAGTTGGCATACTGCTACTATGGGCAGTTTGAATGGCAGAGTTCCTTTTGGTCTTTCTTGCTCAGGATATTGTGTACATGCAGAATCAAATCTTGTTATCATGCACAGCATTGGTGAAATTATGCCTGGAATTCACCAGTTTTCTCATTTCCCCTATCCCCACCTTATCCCAGCCCCAACCTTCCAACTCAGCACCGCCCTCTGGAATGGTCCTACCTGTCTATCGTCTCTCCCACCTATCTGCTCCACCCTCCTCTCCGACCTATCACCTTCATCCCCACCTTCATCTACCTATTGCATTCCCAGCTACCTTCCCCCAGCCCCACACCTCTCCCATTTATCTCTCAGCCCCCTTGGCCCACAAGCCTCATTCCTGATGAAGAGCTTATGCTCGAAACGTTGACACTCCTGCTCCCCGGATGCTGCCTGACTTGCTGTCCTTTTCCAGCACCACTCTCTCGACTCTGATCTCCAGCGTCTGCAGTCCTCACTTTCTCCTGGAATGCTGTGTACAATTTTGGGCTCTGTTTTTATGGAAGGCGTTGGTGGAATGAACATTCACTATATTGGTCCCTAAGATGAGAAGATTGTTCTATGATGTGAGACAGGGTGAATTGGAACTACATTCTCAGAAGCTTAGAAAAAGAGAGGTCAACTCATTGAAATACATATGATTCTGAGGGGGGTGACTGAGAGGCTATTTCCCCCTGTCTGGGACATAGAATCCCTATATGTGGAAGCAAGCCATTCAGCCCATCCAGTTTACACTGACCCTCTGAAGAACATCCCATCCAGACCCACCTTCTCCCTGTAACACCGCATTTTCCATGACTAATCCACCTAACTTACACATCATTGGACACTATGGACAACTCAGCATGGCCAATCCACCTAACCTCCACATCTTTGGACTATGGAAGGAAACTGGAGCACCAGGCAGAAACCCACACGGACACGGGGAGAATTTGCAAACTCCACACAGACAGTCACCTAAGGGTGAAATCAAACCCAGGTCCCTGGTGTTGTGAGGCAGCAGTGCTAATCATTAAGCCACCGTGCCACCAATCTAGAACATGGTGCAGAGTCTCAGGATGCCGAGCTGGTCATTTAGGACTCCAATGAGGAGAAATTTCTTCACCCAAAGGATTGTGAATCTTTGGAACTCTCTACCCCAGAGGGTTGTGGATACTGTCTCATTCAGGCTGAGTAGACAGATTTTGGATACACAAAGAATGAAGAGATTTGGGGAGCAGGGAAGAAAGTGGTGTTGAAGTCAAAGGTCAACCATGCTCATATTCAATGGTGGAGCAAGCCTAAAAGACAACATGCTCTATATTCCTGCTTCTATTTCATACGTTCTTACATTTCTCTAAATCCTTGGTCTTCATCACAAAATAACAAAGGTAAGTAGCGCACCCATGTGTCCATTCTTTATATATCAGCAAAGATAGTGAGTATTGTTAGGCTATTTAGCCTCGAGGGTCATTGTTACTGAGCCTGAGATGCAGGGACATTCTCCAATAGTCACTGACCACTCACCCGAACTGTTTGCTGGTCCTCTCAACTGAGAAGTGCATGCTGATAATAAAACCCAAACCTTGCAGAGCTGGAACATCTCAAATCTGCCCAATGCTGAGTTCATGGATCTGTAGAGGTTTTACAGCAACTTGTCAACAGCCATGTGCCTATGAGGGATGCTGTCAACTCCTGATGGCTATAAAGTGCATATAGTAAGTGAGGATTACTCTACCTGACTTCATTCCTATCTTCACTCATCTGCTGCTGAAACCCTCATCATGCCTTTTTTAACTCCAGGCTCATCTATTCCAATACACTCCTTGCTACCCTCACAACATTTACAGTCTGTAACACTGAGGTCTTCCAAACCTCTGCTGCCTATGTCTCAACTTAAGCACGTTCCATTCACCTGTTACCCCTGTACTTGTTGATTAGTTTGGATTCCTGTCAAGCAAGGTCTTAATTTCAAAGTTCTCATCCTTCTTTCCAAATCCTTTCATGGCCTATCTCCTGCCAACCTGCAACCTTCTGAGATACCCGAGCTCCTCAAATCCTTGACACCTTGAAACCTACCTCTTTGACAAAGCTTTTAACCACCTGATCTAATATCTGCTTATGTGGCGCACTGTCATGTTTTGTTTTATAATATTCCTGTGAAACGTTGTACCATTTTGAAACAGCAATCTGTATGTGGTGTTCACTTGTAGCTGACATACAGAACAACACGAGTAGATGGAACCATAAGCAGTGATAGCCAGATCAGTTGTTTCAGGAATGGTCTGTGTCATTTGGTTGTACAACATTACATTTCCGTCTGTCTCTCGACTATTCTCAACTTCTAAGAACCCACACTAACCATGAACTTCGCAGTGCCTTGCAATGTTTCATTACATCAAAAGTGCTATATAAATAATGGTAATGATTAGGCTCATCTATATTGTCTTTTTTTTGGAATTTGCAACAGAAGAATAGTCACTTCAGTGAGGAATCAGAAATTAGACAGGATTTTGGAGCAAGATTAGGCCAATTGGCCATTCAATAAAATGGTGACTGATCACAACTTGACTTTGTTGTCTCCTCCCACATGATGCTGGATGCCTTCACCAATCAAAAACTTCCCGAACCCAATCCTGAATAAATTTAAAGTTCTCAAAGCCGCTACCATCGAGGGGAGAGAATTCCTCATCCTAGTGAGCCTCTAAGGAAAAGAGAAATCTCATGTCCGGGTACAAAAGGTTGTTCTTAAACGATACCCTCTAGTTTTAGTCATTTTTTTGTGACGAAACAAACTCTGATATTTGCCCGATCCAAGTAGGAGAGTCTTTCAAAGGCTAAATTATGGTTCAAGAGGTGAAGTTGAAAGCTCCTTCTCTTGTTTTACCACACCTGGATCCGGTTGTATATTCTGATTGGACAGATTCTTGCAGATTTCGAAATTCCTACATTTAACTGTGCTACACACTTAAAATGTCCCCTCCCCTCATAATCCAAAATACTTTTTATAATGAATGAACAAACACATTTAAAAAATGATCAAGATATTTAATTTTATTCTAAGGTCCCTACAATGTTGTCTTATTTAATCTTGCTGGGTGTGGATATTGCTTTTGCTGTCCATCTCTAGTTGCTCCTGAACTGATTGGATCTTTCGGCCATTTCAAAGGACAGTTTAAAAGGCGACTTCATTCATGTGGTTCTGGAGTCACAAGCAGGCCAGACGCGTTAAGGACTGTCAGATTTCCATCTCTAAAGGGCATTGGATATTTAGATTTTATAACAATCCACACATGGTTATCATTAAACTAGTTTCAACAGCAGAATTTATAGAATTCACATTTCACCCTCTATCATGGTGGGATTTGAAACCATGTTCCTAGAAATTATCCTGTGGCTCTGAATTATTAGTCCACTGACCTCACCACGATGTACCTACCTCCCCTCCTACTGTGTGCATGCACATAGCATCATCTCAGGATTAATCTGTAATTCTTGGAAATTCCGAGTGCAGTCCTTGAAGATTGACAGTGCAGAATCCGGTACATTAACCCCAAGCTTCACTTTGGTTCATTAATGCAAGTCATTGAGAGACCCACGTTCTCTTCAGCATTACGGGCAGATGTGAGACGTTTTTTTAATGGCATGTTTAAATCAGCAACAGTCTCCTAACCATCAAATTTCAGCAAACGCTGTATTTTTAAAATTAGTTTATCTTATGCAACATTAAAAATGGAATGTTTGCCTAAATGAACTGTGAATGATTGCTTTTTTTAAACGTACATGCTGTTCGCGCTTCACCCTGTCAATCAATACAGTAAACGGAATGTCAGGAGCTGATGTCTAGTAATATTAAAAGAGAGATTTTTTTATTAGATTTAGGGCAGGTTGCACTCCCCAGCTGCCACAGTGAACCCTGTGGGCTTTTGACTTTGGCTTGAACTGCAAAGTACAGAACTGCTGTCGAGCTGAAGGAGACCATTCTCCCCAAGGTGCCTGTTCTGGTCCTATTACTGAGTGCCAATCTCCTGTGCTTTCCCCATACTCTTGCAGACTACTTCATAAGAACTTAAGGAATAGATGCAGGAGGTGGCCATTCAGCCCATCAAACCTGCTCCACCATTCAAAAAGACCATGGCTGATCTTTTCATGGGCTCAGCTCCACTTACCCGCCCGCTCACCATAACCCTTAATTCCTTTACTGTTCTAAATTCCATCTATCTTTGCCTTAAACACATTCAATGAGGCAGCCTTGACTGTTTCACTGGGCGGTGAATTCCACAGATTCACAACCCTCTGGGTGAAGAAGTTCCTCCTCAACTCAGTCATAAATCTGCTCTCCCTAATGTTGAGACTATGCCCCCCTAGTTCTAGTTTCACCCACCAGTGGAAACAACCTCCCTGCTTCTATCTTATCTATTCCCTTTGTAATTTTATACGTTTCTATAAGATCCCCCCCTAATTCTTCTAAATTCCAGTGAGTATAGGCCCAGTTTATGCAATCTCTCCTCATAAGCCAAACTTCTCAACTCCAGAATCAACTTAGTGAACCTCCTCTGCACGCCCTCCAGTGCCAGTCCATCCTTTCTCAAGTAAAGAGACCAAATCTGCACACAGTACTCCAGGTGTGGCCTCGCCAGCACCCTGTACAGCTGTAACATAACCACCCTGCTTTCAAACTCCATCCCTTTAGCAATGAAGGACAATATTCCATTTGCTCTCTGAATCACTTGCTCCACCTACAAACCAAATTAACTTAATTGATTCTGAAAAATCATCCAATGTCTTCCTGACTGGCTCGAGTGAACCTGTATTCACGGCATTTCCAGGCAGTGCTTTCCATACCCTAACTACTTGCTGAGTGAAAAAGACTTTCCTCACATTACTTTTGCTTCTTTTGCATATCATTTTAAATCTCTGCCTTCACATTCTTATTCCTTCCGTGAGCAGGAACAGTTGTTCCCTCTCTACTCTATCCAGCCCACTCAAGGTTTTGAAAACTTCAATCAAATCTCTCAGTCTTCTTCTCTTTAAAGAGATCCACCCAACTGAAGGTTCTTCAACCAGTTTCTCATTCCCGCGACCGTTCTTACAAGTCACTTGTACACTATCTCCCATGCATTCACACCTTTCCAATAATATAGCAGCCATGACACTGCACTGTACTCCAGCTGAGGTTTAACAAGGGTGTTATACATGTTCAACATCACCACCTTGCTCTTGTACTTCATGCCCTTATTAATAAAGCGAAGGATACTGTACTTTTCATTAACTGATTTCTTCAACTGGCATTCTGCCTTCAGTGATCTGTGCACACATCGACCCTGTGCATACTGTCTGCTCTTGCATCCCCTTTCGAATTGTACTCCCTTACAGTATCTTTCTAATCAAAGTGTGACACCTCATATTTCTCTGTGTTAACCCTCATCTGCCACCTACCTGTCCACTTCATCTACTTGTCAATGTCCTTGAGGAGGAAGTCAAACTAAAGAACAGATAACTGGCATTCAAGATGTGCAAGTTCTCACTGTCCAAATGTGACCACCAGTGGGTAATATGCGCAAAGGTTGGTGCAGTGCAACAGAGCTCAAGTGTAACTTTCCCCTTAACAATCCCATGGGAAGCAAACACTAGCAGATGGGTGCACAGTAGTTAGCACTGCTGCCTCACAACGCAAGGGACCCGGGTTCGATTCCCGCCTAGGGCGACTGTCTGTGTGGAGTTTACACATTTTCCCTGTGTCTGCGTGGGTTTCCTCCCACAATCCAAAGATGTGCAGGTTAGGTGAATTGGCCAGGCTAAATTGCCCATAGTGTCAGGTGCGTTAGTCAGAGTTAAATATAGGGCAGGGTAATGGGTCTGGGTGGGTTACTCTTTGGAGGATCGGTGTGGACTTGTTGGGCCAAAGGGCCTGTTTCCATATTGTAGGGAATCTAATCTAATCTACTCCCCCATCCTAATTTACACCTATCCGATATAGAGCTGCCTTTAATGATTTACAACCACCCAATGTAAACAAGCCATCCAAAGAACACTCACTAGGTTTTGTCCCTGGCGTCATCAATTGTCTGATGATTTGAGGATGGCATCTAATATTTTTCTGCCAGGACTGGACTGACCAATTATTGATCACAAGTTGTTATTAACGTGGGGAAAGACATGCCATGAGGTAGTAGGACCAGATTTCTTTTGTTTCCTTTCCCTCTCCGACACTGCTCTGTTTCAACATTAATATGTTAAGACATGGAGCTTGATGCAAGTCGACGGATAAGTTGTTTGAGTAATTAGTAGTGAGCTTCTCCCAGACGTTAATATCAATACTACCGCACTTCAAGGAGAGTTCCTGAGTGACCTGCAGCTGGTCATCTCATCAAAGATCAACTGCCCTCTGAACGAGCCTCAGTCAAAACCAACATGGCCAACATAGAGAAACAAGATCTCCATTGGTGAATGGCTGTAGGATCATTTCTCATTCTGCATTGAATGTACAAGGTACTCTCACCATCTTCAGTTCTACAAAAATGAAATTGGCTTGTTGTTGGATTTTGCTTCGAGTAAGCAATGTCAGCCCACACCTGGCCAGCCACATCTTCCATCCTGCCGTACCTGTTGAAGGAGACACACTGGAATATAATGCAGATTTCCACATTGATTTACACACATCATAATTAACACAAGCCCAATTTATCCCTTTCCAATTTGCCCTTATCCAATTTACTCTGGACTGAGTTAACCCCCATCCAAATTAACCTCCATTGGTGCGACCCTATGTTTGATTTATACCTGCCTGATGTATATTCATCCAATTTACCCCCACCCAATGTAGCTCCTGGCCAAATTCCACCTGCCCTTTTACACCAACCCAATTTACACCTATATGACTTACAAGCAGACAATGTACCCCACCCACTTTTTACCAGCCCCATTTGCACCTGCCCCACTTATACACCGTCCCTGCTTCACACCTGTTTTCAAAGCATATCTGTCCGAATTCACACTCCTTTCTGATTTACCCTCATCCACAGTATGCCCCTCATAACTTACATTCTGCCTGCCCTCACCAGCAGCCTTCCCTCGCAGGGGTCTGGGATCCACCAATGATCCTTAGCCTCTGGTGATGATAAGCCAGCTGCAACCATTTCCTTCCTGGAAACTATTCTGACCTTCTGACCTCTGATTGACCTGCAGCTTCTGCCTCTCGGGTCCTTGATCTGGCAAAAGCCTTTCACTGTACAGTAAAATGACTGAGTCCAGCTATTGTCATATGAGAAGAAGTGGGCCTCTCTTTGGCTCTCCAACATGTGACGGAAAACACCATCAGCTCCATTAACTACAGCCCAGGGTTAGGAAACAGATCGTCATATTCTAAGTGACTTATGGAACAGGCTTGTGGGTGGAATGGCCTGCCATTGTTCCTGCCTTCCAGCAGCACTACGCTCAGAAGTACCAATGTCCTATTGGATTGGAGATTTTCCAATGAAATTATCTTAATCATTTTTTTACAAGCAATTTGCTCACAGGGCTTAGACATAAGGAGATCAATTATGCGTCAGATTCCAGACTGAACAGTGTAAATAACCTGCCTTTTCTCTTAGTTGCTGTCTGACAGCTCCTCTGTGATCCAATCCCATAAATGTCAGGTTTTTGAATAACGTGGTGGACAGTCACAGCCTAACGTCCCTGCTCCGGCCTTCACTCAAGTCTAACACATTGACTGCCTACTCATTCTGTTTTTCAGGGTTTCGATGATTTCATCTTTGCATTTTTCGCGGTGGAGATGATTGCCAAGATGGTAGCTTTGGGAATCTTTGGCCCGAAATGTTACCTCGGTGACACGTGGAACCGTCTTGACTTTTTCATTGTTATTGCCGGGTAAGTTCTCTGAGCTGATTGGATCTTGGCTGTTGCCTTCTTGTTCATTGAGTGTCTTATAGAATAGAGCGGTGTTAAAGTGCATTCTGTTAAAAATTTTTTGTTGGTGTGTTCTGGTTAAATATCCTGCTGTCATTTTGTTGGCTCTTTGTCACATGCACACTTTCAAGACAAATTCATCAGGACTGATTGCGAAAGATGACACTGCCCTAAGATATTGATAAACTCACGCATACGAACAAATCCACTCCACAGTCATCTCTCTGGAAATCTTTGCATGGGCTTGCACTTTAATTACCACACCACTAGACAATCATACAAGGCCCAAGAATTGTGACTGCTGCACTATCAGTTATAAATGCAGACCGTGTTAAGTGGATAAAAGTGCTGTGTGACATAAAAATTATCCCCTCTTTCAACTCAAGTAGCTCCAACAATTCATCAAGTCCATTAACTTAACAGTCAAAGCTGACTTCCAAGTGTGTGTTTTTTTTCTTTTAGTTAAGGGAACTAATCTGTCCAATCCCATTGACAAACTTGACAAACATTGCCCTCCTCTCTTACACCTTGTTGATTGCGCTTCAAAAAGTATCTTATTGGTTGTAAAGCATTTTTGGAATGGTCCAAGTGTGTTATAATGAGAATGGATGTGTTAACTGTGTATCATGATGCCACAGGGACCTGCAGTCACATGCAACAGCCTGCGAAGTAAGGTTGGAACAATGTGCACTGGGAAAAAGTGAACCTGCAGAGAACTGTGTTATGGACAAGTAAAAGCCAAATACTGCAAATGTTAGAGATCTGTAATAAAGATGCAGAAAGTGCTGCAGTAACTCAGCAGATCCAGCAGCACCTGTAGAGAGAGAAAGAGAGTTAACGTTACAAATCCAGAATGCCTCTTCTTCAGACCCCTGCACTTCTCGAACACTTCCTATGTTATGTGCAAAGATGGAAACAAAACAGTTTGCAGAACCAACAAGAGACAACAGTAGTAGCTCTGAGAGAGCAGGAAACTATTACAGGCCACAAAGAGACGTAGATAACTAATGTGTGAACCCTGAGCTGCAAGTATTTTGACAACACAGGCCACTAAAATCCTCAAGGTGCTGTAGAAAATGAAAGCTTCCTGTTTCAATATAATGTTCCAGTCAGAAGAAAATTATGTTCTCAATGGTAAATTCTTTGGTACGGATGTAATTGACTTGGGACTACTCACTGGAAGTTAGAAGAATGAGCGTTGATCTCATTGAATCATATCGGATTCTTAAAGGGCTTGACAGGGTGAATGCTGAGAGGATGTTTCCCCTCGTGGGAGTGTCTAGGAGCAGAGGGCATCGTTTCAATATAAAAGGGTGCCAATTTAACACTAGGATGAGGAGGAATTTCTTTCTGTCTGAGGGTTGAATGTCTTTGAAACTCCTTGCCACAGAGCGCTGTGGGAGCTGAGTCCTTATGAATATTTAAGGCTGCGATAGATATGTTTCGGACCCAGGATGATTCTGTACAGCTTGGTGAATGGGCAGGCATTGTACCTTCTGCCTTTATACAGGAAAGTACCAGAGAAAGAGAAAACTAAAGCAAGAATGTGTAATTCAGGGCGCCACAGAGGGAATGGTCACTCGAGGAAGTGGAAGTGGAAGATGTTTTTGATCGTGCACTCACGTTGTTCTTGCAGAAAGGCCAAAGGTCATCAGGGACTGATGAGATTAAACAGGCAGGCAGCAAAAATCTGTCACAGTTGTGAGAGCAATTAGATGGGCTCAATGTTGATGTTTTTGAATTGGGATAAATCCCCTCAAGGTCCTTGTTGATTGTAACCAAACAGAAATCCTCAACTGAGGAAAAGGAAAGGGATATGTTTCTGAAGGTAGACGCACCAATTTAGTTTCAGTGCAAATAACAAAACTGGGAAAACAAGATGGAGTGGAATGTGGATTAGAAAGGAAGCATATTCCACGCAGTTGTGGAAGTGCAAAGCCCATCACAAGAGATAGAAATATTAAGTGAGAGAGAGAGAGAGAGAGAGAGGCTGCACCCATCTTCACTCCACATTCATACACTTTTCCTTCCATACATCACAGAGGAACAATGTAATGCATTGAAACTTATTTTTAACTCTTATGAACCAAAGCAAATTAGTGAAAGAAAGAGTATTTGGTTTATAAACAAAAAACAGAAATTACTGGGAAAGCCCAGCAAGTCTGGCAACATCTATGGCGAGAAATCTGAGTTAACGTTTTGGGTTCAGTGACCCTCCCTCAGAACTGATGGTAGTTAGGAGAAAGTTGGTTTATGTGCAGAAGACAGGGTGAGGGGAGGGGGTAAAGAGTAAACGGTAAGTGGAGATACAGCCCAAAGAGAGAGAAGAACAGGTGGATAGACAAAGGAGTGGATAACAGTCAGCCTAGGAGAATGGATGTAGTTTTGCTCGCTGAGCTGGAAGGTTTGCTTCCACTAAAGCAAACCTATATCCAGAACCTCAACCTGAGCTACAAATCTTCTCAAAGCTCTCTAGCCTAGGAGAATGAATGGCTGCTAATGGGGACTGTTAGTGACTAACAATGAGTAGTGTGTAATAGCAGACCATGTGATGACCAGGCCTGGTGTGTGGGGGTTGGGATAAGGACATCGGATAAGATCCCTCAAGCCCTGAAGTTGTTTAACTGGATATTGAGTCCAAAGCCTGTGGAGTTCTCAAGCAGAAAATCAGCTCCCAGCTTGCACTGAGCTTCGCTGGAGCACTGCAGCCAGCCTGAGACAGAGATGTTGACTAGGGAACAGGGTGGGGGTGTTAAAGTGGCAGGCAACTGGAAGCTCAGGGTCTTTTTTACAGAGAGAACATAGATGTTCTGCAAAGCGGCTATCCAGTCTACGCTTGGTTTCCCCTATGTAGAGGACACCACATTGTGAGCAGCGAATGCTGGAGACTAGACAGTGTGAAGTGCACGTAAAGCGCTGCTTCACCTGTAAAGTTTGTTTGGGCCCTTAGATAGAGAGGAAGGAGGAGGTAAATGGGCAGGTTTTACACCTTTGAGTTCAACAATTTTAGGGCTTTAGGTACTTTCTCCCATGTCCTTACCCCAACCCCCATACACCAAGCCTTGCTCTCACATGGCCTACTATTACACACAACCCATTGTTAGCTTTTTCAGCAATTTCTGTTTTTGTTTCTTGATTTCCAGCATTCACAGTTCTTTTATTTTTTATTTAGTATTTGGCTTATGACCATCACTGATGTGTGATATCTACCACCCACCTCATGCCAAGCTCATTTTTCTCCACTTGCTGCTCAATTACTAATCTGTCGGTATTCTGTTGCGAACAATGCATGAATTGAATCGCCATGAACCGCACTTGGATACAATCAGTCCCACAAGTGCCTCACTGAACTGTAAGCAGTTAACGTTTGCAATAGCATTCATTTTGTGGCTCTCTTACCTCGCAATCAAACTCTGTCCTTTTTTGGCAATGAGAGGCTCCCTCCATCCACCTGTCGATTCCTTTCATTATGTTATAAACTTGGATCTTATCCCGGATTCTCTATTTTCCAATGAGAACAGATGTTGTTGTCTAATTACATTTACAAAAAAAAAATGTTCATTTTCTAAGGTTTCCCTTCAAGTGATTGACCACATATGTTCCACGTGCCTCTTGTTTGAAATAATAGAAGCCTTGTGATGTGGGAAGTGTGAAATCTCTTTCCCCATTCTCTCCCATACCTATTGGGGAGAACAGAAATGGAAAGGGATGGTTTAAAATGAAAGAAACCACTGTCACAGCTTGCTCCAAGCCAGTAATGACATTTCCTCTGCTCCTGAAATTCCAGCTTAAAACTCCCTTCAGTCACATTAGGTACATTTATAATGTGGCCTCAATGTGTTGATTGTATATCTCTCTGATACACCTATGACAAGTAGTAAGAGAAGGAGAGTGCCCAGTCAGCCATACATAATGCAAAGTGATTTCCCCCAAGCTATTATTGCATTTCCATGCAACAAACCAGGATAGGGCTTATACAATTAATAGTAGGGCCCTGGGTAGCGTTGTAGAACAGATGAAATTAGGGAGTCAGATACATAATTCTTTGAAGTTTGCATCACATATGGACAGGGTAGTTAAAAAGGCTTTTAGCACATTTGCCTTCATTGCTCAGTCCTTAAGTATAGGAGTCGGAAAGTCAGGTTGAGAATGTACAGGACATCGGTGAGGCCTCTTCTGGAGTACTGTGTCACCCTGTTATAGGAAAGATATTATTAAACTCGAGAAGGAGAAATTTGCCAGGATGTTGCCAGGTATGGACAGTTTGAGTTATAAAGTAAGACTGGATAGGCTGGGACATTTTTCACAGGAGCATAGGAGGTTGAGAGGTTTATAAAATCACACAGGGTACAGATAGAGTTGGTGGTAGTTTTCTTTTCCCTGGGAGGGATGATTTCTAGACTACGGGCATATTTTAAAAGTGAAAGGAGAGAGATTTTAAAAAGATATGAGGGGCACATTTTTTACATCGAGGTGGTTTGCATCTGGAATGAACTTGCAGAGGAAGTGGTGGATGGAGGCATGGTTACAATGTTTAAAAGACAGTCAGATAAGTACATGCATAGGAAAGGTTTCGGGGCCAGGAGAGGGCGAGTTTAGTTTGGGATTATGTTCAGCATGGACTGGTTGGACCGAAAGGTCTGTTTCAGTGCTTTATGACTCTACTGCCTCTGGCAATCATTTACAAACTGTTCCACAAATAACTATCTATGGGAGCAAAAGTGGAAAATAAGGAGAAACTCGAAGCTGGTGTTGATACTCCACACATACTGCCATGACACTCCGAATTCACTTTGCGACATTAGTGTATCTGCCCTTTTTTCTCTCTTGTACATTTATTTTGCACTTCTCCTTCGTGCTTAATTTGTTCAGTTCAACTATTCCACAAGTGAGCAAATTCCACATTCTTGCTGGGAATTCCCGACTGGATTCATGGTGACTATCCCATATTTAAAGCCTTGGACTTTTCACACATGGAATCATCTTCCCTGCAGTCACTTATCACAATTATAAAGACCTCTACTATGCTGCCACTTAGTCTTTTCCCATCTAGAGAAAAGCAATACAAACTATAAAGTCTTTCCTTATATGTACAACCTTTCAGTTCTGGTTCATCTTTGCAAATTGTTTTCACTCCTCGCCCAGGCAGGTAACCATGTGACATTGTGCAGTGACCTGGTCTCATTGACTGCTGTCCTTGCATTGCATTAACTTTTATAATAAATCCTTCAGCAGAGGCTTCATTCTTCAAAGGAACAAAGCAGCTTGTGTGATAATAAGGCTGTGTGGTTCAATATGAGTAGATCAAGAACATCTGCATATATGCGATCCGAAGGCATTTGAGCATGAGGAGATTTAATGAACATTCGGATGTAGTTCAATACACCAGGGCACCAAACAAATAGCTTTGTTCTGCCTCTGTGTGGTTGGTGAATGTGGGTTTTTATTGTACAGTCAGCTATTAGCTTTTCCGGGAATTGTTTGTTGCCATGAAATCCTACCACTAGAAGACAGTAACTCTACAAGGCAGAAAGATAAGCATATTAGCACTGCTACTTCACAGCGCCAGGGACCCGGGTTCGATTCCCGCCTCTGGCAACAGTCTGTGTGGAGTTTTCACATTCTCCCCATGTCTGTGCGGGTTTGTTCCGGGTGCTCCGGTTTCCTCCCACAGTCCAACGATGTACAGGTTAGGTGAATTGGCCATGATAAAATTGTCCAGAGTGTCCAGGGATGTGTAGGTTAGGTGCATTAGTCAGGGGAAATAGGGCAGGGGAATGGGTCTGGGTGGGTTACTCTTTGGAGGGTCAGCATTGACTTGTAGGGCCGAATGGCCAGTTTTTACACTGTAGGGATTCTATGATTCTATGATAATGACAAGAAACAAGAGTAGGCCATTAAGCCCATCAAGCTTGTTCCACCATTCAATATGGTCATGGCTGATTGTCCAACTCAGTCCCCAGTTCCCACTTTCTCCCCATACTCTTTTGATCCCTTTAACCCTAAGAAGCATATCTAACTCTTAGAATCATAGACTCGCTACAGTATGGAAGCAGACCATTTGGCACATCGAGCTCACATTGACCCTCCAAAGAGCAACCCAGCTAGATCCACACCCTACCCTATAACCCTTGCTAATCCAA
The DNA here is from genome assembly GCF_004010195.1 of Chiloscyllium plagiosum. Taxonomy (NCBI): domain Eukaryota; kingdom Metazoa; phylum Chordata; class Chondrichthyes; order Orectolobiformes; family Hemiscylliidae; genus Chiloscyllium; species Chiloscyllium plagiosum. The sequence continues at coordinate 8,274,207 of NC_057733.1, forward strand.
CTAGTCTGCACATCCCTGAACACTATGGGCAATTTAGCATGGCCAATCCGCCTAGTCTGCACATCTTTGGACTGTGGGATGAAACCCACGCAGACATGAGGAGAATGAAATCAATGCTGAAATTGAACCCAGGTCCCTGGTGCTGTGAAGCAGTATTGCTAACCACTGAGCCACCCTTCTTAAAAGCATTCAATGTTTTGGTCTCAACCTCCTTCGGAAAATACCACAGGTTCACCATTCTCTGGGTGAAGACATTTCTCATCTTAGTCCTACCCTGTCTGTGACCCCAGATACTAGATTCCCCCATTCTCAGGAACACCCTTCCAGCATTGACACTGTTAAACATTTACAGGTTTCTATGAGATTCCTTCCCTTTTCTTCTAAACTCCAGTGAATGTAGTCCTAATGGATCCAGTCTCTCTTCATTTGCCAGTCCTGTCGTCGCAGAAATGGGTCTCGGAAACCTTTGTTGCTCTCCCTCCATGGTCAGAGCATCCTTCCTCAGATGAAGAGACTAAAATGCACACAGTACTCCAGGTATGGCCTCACCAAGGCCCTGTATTAGACAGAATAACTCAATGAGAAAATCCAAAATCAAAAAGGTCTCTTCATACTTGTGCAGTTTGATTGTAATAATTTATGCATTAGTATCCCTTAATGCCACCTAAGGTTCAAGATGGCAGCTCACCACCACCTTGTTGAGGGCAACTGGGGACAGGCTCAGCCAGCGACACCCATGTCCCATGAGTGAATAAAAAAATGATTTCATTCGATAAGCAGTTGACCTTTTATATGAGGAAAAGATAAACTAATTGGTAATGTTGAGAAGGCAATGTAGAACATAAGAATAGTTCAATAGATAAAGACTAAAATCCACCAAGCGCTCCTCCTATCATCCTGGCTTCCACATATGATGCAACAGTCGGAGTGTTTTTGGCAATTATTCGACAAGATCTTGTGATACAGTGTGTAACAGCCCTGTATCTGGGTTCGAGGTTCCAAGTCCCGGTGGGCGGCACGGTGGCACAGTGGTTAGCACTGCTGCCTCACAGCACCAGAGACCCGGGTTCAATTCCCGCCTCAGGCGACTGACTGTGTGGAGTTTGCACATTCTCCCCGTGTCTGCGTGGGTTTCCTCCGGGTGCTCCGGTTTCCTCCCACAATCCAAAAAATGTGCAGGTTAGGCAAATTGGCCATGCTAAATTGCCCGTAGTGTTAGGTGTAGGGGTAATGGGTCTGGGTGGGTTACGCTTAGGCGGGTCGGTGTGGACTTGTTGGGCCGAAGGGCCTGTTTCCACACTGTAAATAATCTAATCTAATCTAAAAAAAGTCCCACCTCAGGACATGATGCCCATTGTGTCCTAATGACAAACAGGTTGATTGCCAATCTGTAAATCCTTCCAACACACCAATGGCAGGCAGTGAGAGCAGGAGAGCTTACTAATCAGCATGTGGTAGCTGTACCACAACAGCGTCTCTATGTTAAAAGGTACCATCCAAAGGTACTTGCAATGAGCAAGCATCACTGTAAATGCAGTGTTGAGAGAGAAGGCAGCAAGTTTAAAAAAAGTACAGTGTTTTGAAGAATGAGAGGCGATCTTATTGAAATGTACAAAATTCTTATATGGATAGAGTAGATGCAAGTTAAAATATTTCCCACTTTTGAGACGACTGGAACTGGCAACACAATTTAAAAATAAATTGGGACGCCATTTAGGAATGAGATGAGTAGAATGTCTTTACTGAGAGGCTGGCGAATTCTCAGACCTCCAGCCCATGTCTATAGAAGCTCATTTTTTGAGTATAATTAAAGTGGAAGTTGACAAATTTAACATGGTAGTCCAGGGTGTGGTGCTGGAAAAACACAAAAAGTCAGGCAGCATCTGAGGAGCAGGAGAATTGACGTTTCGGACATAGGCCTCTGATGAAGGGCTTATGCCTGATACGTCAACTCTCCTGCTCTTCGGATGCTGCCTGATCTGTTGTGCTTTTCCAGCACCACATCTCAACTCTGATCTCCAGCAACTGCAGTCCTCTCATTCTGCAAATTTTACATAAAGGGTTATGGAGATGGTTTGGGTAAAAAAATATTGATCAGCCACAGGATTGCAAACTGGTGGCACAGGCTCGACAGGCTGAGTGGCCTACTCCTGTTCCTATGTTCCTGTTCACTTTTCGTAGGATTACCCCACAAGCATGCACATGTCATTGCGATCAATCTCCATGAATTAGACTTGGCCATGAAACAAGGAAAACCTCAGTGTTGGTGGTTGTGGGTGTCATTTGGAACGCTGAGTTAAACTCCAGAACGCTAAGGAAGGATGGAACTGGAGCCAGTGTTTTCACACTTTAATGTGATGCTTTTCCAGAACTGCACATTATATTCATAGTTGAACAGCCTCTCTTTCAGCCCATGTCTACTTAGAGGGGCACAAGTGAAATCCCAGGCAATGTTCTGCTTATGAGTAAACAGTTCATATACCTTTAGTACCAGGAGGTTCTTGTGACTGAGTGGTAATGTTCCTACCTCTGGCCCAGTTGCATTGAGCCAGATATGTGTGATTTCATACCCGAGTGTGTTGATTGAAAGATGTTTTCACAGTTCATACAAAGTCATCTGTTCCTCAGTATGTTACACACACCACATATCGTGCTTCAACTTATTTACATTCTGCATTCCAAAAGTTATTACTGAAAGAAATTCACTCTGATTTGCAATCGTTTCAATGGTAAAGGAGTGTGTGCTTGTGGAGAATCATGATATTTCTTGATTGATTGATTTATTGTCACTTCTACCGAGATACAGTGAAAACTTTGTTTATGAGCAGTATAGGGAAATCATAGCAAGCAAGGACATGCAGACTTCTTATTTTCCATTGTATTGAAGCCGTAGCTTTCCGATTAGCACTTCACTTCCCCTCCCCATACCCCCTCTCAAAAGTGTTGTACTGGGAAATCATTAATACCAGCTCCCGTTGTTCCCTCTGCCTCACTCTCGGCATTTGATTGTGACTGGGTGGGATATTTGGGGAGGGGAATGTTGGTGGGAGTTAAGAAAGAACAACAGCTGCCATGAAGGTGAGGTATTCAGACAACACAGCCCGTCGGTTTTCTGTGTTTAACTGTAATACAGTGAATGTCATTTGTGTCTTTGCATTAGATTCTGGTTGTCTACAGTCATTAGTGGATAACCAAGAAAAGGTTTGAGGGATTCAGTTCCTTCAAACGTTGTCTCAATTAGGGCGTAACATTTCGAGAAACTGAACTGAACATATGTGGCAGTAGCTGCGTGCTAAAAAGTAATATTTCTTTCCTTCGTCTTGATGATTTTCAAACACAGCTATAGTAGGACAGGAAAAATAGCCCTGTTGTTCCTTTCAAGAAGTAATTGTTCAGCACCTTCAATGCCCAGGATGTCTATATGACCGGCCAGGATAACCATGTGTTCTGGCTTTATCCAGCTCTGACATCATTTTAATGAGAGGCTGCATGTTTGTACTTCGTGAATGTTTCCCCTTTTCAAAGTCTTCTCGTCACCTGCTTTGTATTAAATACAGCTCCTGCTGACCAGAATGTGCTGCTTTGAGCTTGGATTTTGACAAGAGAAGGTTTTCTAACTTAATCAAATTCCATTGTGTTCTCTTGGCAGACACGACCTCACACCATTCGTTTCTCATTTAATCCCCCCCATCTCTCAATCCCTGATATCTTTACATAGAGTAAGCATCTCAGTGGACACTGTACTAGTCACTTTATGAAACAAATATTTAAACACCTTTGATGCAAACTCTCTTCCTTTTATATGGTATTAATAGAATTGATGTAAATCTTACATGTCGTGTAAGATACAACTGAATTTATTGTCTTTCCAGGTAGTGTAACGTATCCTTTCAAAAAGTTCAAACATCAACATCTCATATAGGACGAAGGAATGATTTGGAGGAGCTGGTGTTGGATTGGGGTGGACAAAGTTAAAAATCACGCAACACCAGGTTATAGTCCAACAAGTTTATTTGGAAGCACTAGCTTTCGGAGCGCTGCTCCTTCATCAGGTGGTGTGTGACAACCAACTGATGAAGGAGTGGTGTTCTGAAAGCTGGTGCTTCCAAATAAACCTGTTGGACTATAACCTGGTGTTGCGTGATTTTTAACTAAGGATGAAGAAAATGTACTTTCTCTGTTTTCTGGTGATGGGCCATCAATTAAAATTCTCACTGAGTCAAGAGGTTAGGAGTCTTTTTCTCCAGTGAAAGATAAGACCATAAGACATAGGAGTAGAAATTAGGCCATTCAGCCCATCGAGACTGCTCTGCCATTCAATCATGGCTGATAAGTTTTTCAACCCCATTCTCCTGCTTTTTCTTCATGACCATTGAACACCTTAACAATCAAGAACCTACCCATCTCTGTCTTAAGTATAGGAGAAAGTGAGGTCTGCAGATGCTGGAGATCAGAGATGGAAATGTGTTGCTGGAAAAGCGCAGCAGGTCAGGCAGCATCTAGGGAACAGGAGAATCGACGTTTCGGGCATTAGCCCTTCTTCAGGAAGCCCTTCCTGTCTTAAGTATACTCAATGACCTGGCCTCCAAAGCCTTCATAGGCAGTGAATTCCATAGATTCACCACTGTATGGCTGAAGAAGCTTAGAGTCATAGAGATGTACAGCATGGAAATAGACCCTTCGGTCCAACCCGTCCATGCCGACCAGATATCCCAACCCAATTAGTCCCACCTGCCAGCACCTGGCCCATATCCGTCCAAACCCTTCCTATTCATATACCCATCCAGATGCCTCTCAAATGTTGCAATTGTACCAGCCTCCACCACTTCCTTTGTCAGCTCATTCCATACATGTATCACCCTCTGTGTGAAAAGGTTGCCTGTAGGTCTCTTTTATATCTTTCCCCTCTCACCCTAAACCTATGCCCTCTAGTTCTGGACTCCCTGACCCCAGAGAAAAGACTTTGCCTATTTATCCTATCCATGCCCCTCATAATTTTGTAAACCTCTATAAGGTCACCCCTCAGCCTCCAACACTCCAGGGAAAACAACCCCAACCTGTTCAGTCTCTCCCTATAGCTCAAATCCTCCAACCCTGGCAACATCCTTGCGAATCTTTTCTGAACCCTCTCAAGTTTCACAACATCTTTCCGATAGGAAGGAGACCAGAATTGCATGCAATATTCCAAAAGTGGCCTAACCAATGTCCTGTACAGTCTCAACACAACCTCCCAACTCCTGTACTCAATACTCTGACCAAGAAAGGAAAGCATAGGTTTTTCCTTTAGTCTAAGGCCAGGGCCTCCTAGTCTCTCCAACAACCATCAAAATTAAGGGAAAATGGTAGATCACAGAATGATAACCGAGGATTAGCTTTATTAAAAGAAATGAGGATAAAAAGCTGCATTAGAGTGATATGCAGGGTCATAAAGAAAAAGTAGGACAACTGAATGATTCCAGCACAGAGCTGACACAGTCACAATGAGTTAAATGGCATCCTCCTTGCTGTAAATTCCTCTGATGCTCTGAAACTAATAAGTGTCAGACTTTTACTGAGAGAATTGCTTCCCCTGCACAAAATTGTATATAACAGGAAGGGATGATCTAATTGTGCTGTTTAAAATGATTAGAGTGGAAGTTCCAGGATTTTGACCCAGCAGCAATAGAGAAACAGAAATATATTTCCAAACCAGCAACACTGTGTGAGCTTGAAGGGAACTTGCAGATGGCGGTGTTCCATCTGCTGTCCACTTCTTTGGGAGTGGTAGAGATCGCAAATTTGGGAGCTGACTGGTGAACTTGTATTTTGTAGATGGTACAAGTTCATACCACGTATACCTCAGTAGTGTAGTGAATGGATTTTGAAGGTGGTGGATAGGGTCCCAGTTAAGCAGACTGCTTTTTCCTGGATGGAGCTGAATTTCTTGAATGCGTTGATACCATTCTTGTCCAGATTATTCTAATCACCCCTCTGATTTGTGCCTTTTAGTTGGAAAGTCAGAAGGTGAGTTACTTCCCATGGAATTCCTAGCCTTCTTTTGTAGCCACAGTATTTATCGTTAAATGCAATGGTATGGGGAAATAGCAGGAGATTGTGTTGTTTTAAGGGGATTCACAATCTCACTTACCTTATATAGACAGTCAACGATGTGTGGCAATTTTCTAATAGTTTATTGAGAAACATCAATTGAAATGTGGTGCATTCACTATTGAGGTGAAGAAAGACAATATACGACCTATGGTGGATGAGAAAATCTCACTGATCCTGTAGAATGGAGGTGTAGAAACAGCACAATCCCATGTCCCAGTGGTCTTGAGGTCCTTCTGGGTAGCCATCACTGGTCTTTGATGGCAGCCATCTTTGTTCTTCCCTCAGGTTGATATAGGGGAACTCCTGGTCTTCCCTCAAGAAGATGATGGCTTGACTCCGTCCCCCTATCTCCCCACCTATCTCTATTGAAATATATTATTTTGGGGCTGGCCATCTCCTCTGTGCCACTCAGCTGTTTAAACCCTCATGACCAATGACCATGGGCAGCTAACCATGATGCCAAGAGAGCGTTGTCCCCTCCACCTGACAGTTTGCTTTCATTCCTTCAAAGAACAGTACTTGCTTAATTTTCAGTGCTCCGCATAGATAACGGAGTCGGGTGGTACTTGATAGATCTTGGATGTGAGTCATAACCTCCATGATTCTTATGATTTCTCCTCTGTTTGCATATACTAGAGATTTACATTTACAGAAGGCTAGTTACTAATGTGACACATTTCAATGAGATCTCATGCTACTCAGGAATGCTGAAGAAGGCAAGTTTAAGGGGAACACCAATTTCCAACCATTGGGGTAATTAATGAGCATTTAATGAGCCAGTAGTGCAAGCGTGATGGGCCGAACGTCCTCCTTCTGTGCCATAATACTGCTGCGATTCTGTGATTCTATATAACAGGCAAGTAACTAAGGATAAGGCTATCATAAGCCTTGCATTGTGGAATGAGACAGCTTTATTAGTAACCTTGTTGTAATAGGTCCACTGGGAACTAGTGATCATAATTCAGTTGAATTCCATGTTGAGTTTAGAAATGATGTACTCCAATCACAAACAAGCACCTTAATCAAACAAAGCTAATTACATAGGTCTGAAGAAAGAACTGGCTAAGATTGACTAGGTAAATAGACTAAAATATATTGCCATAAATAAACATTGGGAAACATTTAAAGAAACAATTCAAAATATACAATGAAAATACACTCTATTGAAAAACGAGAAAGATCCATTTTGCATTTACTCAGGAAGTTAATGATAGTCTTTGATTAAAATGAAAAGCTTATAATGCATTAAGTTACATCAAATGTTTAGAAAGGCAAATGGAATGTTGGCATTTACTGTGAGGGGAATGGAATATAACAGTAAGGAGCTTTTATCGCAGCTGCACAGGGTCTCAGTGAGACCACATCTGGAGTACAGTGTAAAGTTTCAGTCTCCTTATTTGAAAAAAATGACATAACTGCATTTAAAGTAACTCAAAGAAAGTTCAGTCCATTTGTTACATGTGGACATATAAATATACAGAACAAGAGAAGACCGTTGGTCCTGAAGAAGCTGAGGAGAAATTATGATGGTTAATGAACTAATAGCGGCGATATCGAACAAATATTTTGTTGTCTGTCTTCACAGTAAAAGATACGAAAATTAAGGAGGGTAACCTAGGAGACAAAAGGAGCAAGAACGTTAAGGTAATTGATATCAGCACTGCAGCTGGAGAAGAGAAACCAAAGTAATTAAAGCTCCAGCATTGGATGGTCTATATCCTAGGATGCTGAAAGAAATCAAGTGAGATAGCGGATGCAATTGCCAAGATGTTCCAAAATTCCTGGAATGCTCTGAACAGATCAGAAGTATTAATATAATGTGGTTGTGAAAGGAAGGATGGAGGAATAAGCAGGGACCTACTGGCTGGTTAGCTTGATATCAATGGTCAGGAGAGAGCTGCATCTATTCATCACGAAGCCTTAACAATGAAATGAGAAAATCGCTGGGTGATCAATATCAGCATGGTTTTACCAAAGGAAAATTGGGTTTGACAAATGGATTAGAATGTTTTGAAGATCCAGCTAAGAAGATAGATAAAGATGAAACTGAAGATGTGGTATACATCTTTTTCCAAAAGGCTTTTAGGAAGTTGCTACATAAAAGATAAATAGTGATGATAATACATTAATGTCGATAAAGGATTGGTTATTGGACAGCAAGCAACGAGTAGGCACAAATGGGGTGTTTTCAGGTTGACACGCACTGTCTAGTGAAATACCAGTGAGTGCTGAGGTCTTAGTTATTTGCCTCTGTATTAACAATTTAGATGGCAAAAGCACTGTATCTGAGTTTGCAGATGATACAAAGCTAGGCAAGCTGTGAAGATAATGCAAAGAGGCTACAAAGTAGTATAGATGGTTAAGTGAGTGGGCAGGAAAATGCCAGCTGGAGGATAATGTGGGGAAGTGTGAGGTTATTCACTTCGGTCATAAGAATAAAAAAAATAAAATATTTGTGAAAGGCGTGAAACTTGGAAATGTTCCTGTTCACACATAAAGTCAGTATGTATACATTTGAGCAAAACTTGTATTGGCCTTTATTGCAGAAAATCTTGCTCCAATTGCACATGGCACTGATAAGACCACACTTGGAATGCTGTGTGCAGTTTTGTTCTCCATATTTAAGTAAGGATAAAAAAGGTAAAGTCGCCATAGTCCTTCTGGACCATAGATTTTTATTTGTGAAGAGTATTTAAGGTGTCAGAATGGAGATCGGGAAATGGAGTTAAGATACAACTCAGCCACGAGAAGTAGGCTCGATGGGGTGAGAGGTCACTTCCCTTCAGGGATCAAATTGCTTTCTGACTAAATCCAGCACAGTGCAAATGGCTGATTTATTGCAGCAGTGCTCTCCTCTCTGTTAGCAAATGAAACCCAGCACCTTGAGCCATTGAGCTTGGGTCCCTCTCTCAAGCTAAGGTTTGAGAACATGGCATCAGTATGTGGATTAATGCCCAGCTGCTCCTCACAGGTGTGGTGCTATTTCCCACGCACACTTGCCCGAGTAGCCCTTGGTTTTGGTGAATTTGACTGCCAGACTCTTGCCAGATTATGCCTCCTCACTTTTTCCCTGGTCGAACTACTGTTTTCGTAAGAGACTTTGCTTTTCACATCTGGATTTCATCAAAAACAATCGATTTTGACCACAACCAGATTTGAAAACAAACTCAAGCAGCACGAAGAGCGGTCTCAGGCGAAGGTGTTGTTAACCCCTTTGGGGTTTTCTCTTTCCTGCCACCCAGCAGAGCTTCAAAGGTGATGTATCTGTGAAATCTCAATGAGTGAATGCCCTTCCTGATATGTCATTGAGCCATGTGGTTCAGAAAGGAATTGGTGCAGTGTTCAGTCATTCACTAAACCAGACTGGGATAGTGAGAGGTCTGCTACAATTTCCTTCCCTGCTGGTGACATTGCATTTATGATTAGATTAGATTAGATTAGATTAGATTAGATTAGATTTGATTAGATTAGATTATTTACAGTGCGGAAACAGGCCTTTCGGCCTGTAAACAAGTCCACACCGACCCTCCGAACAGCATCCCACCCAGACCCATTCCCCTACATTTACCTCTTCACCTAACACTACGGGCAATTTAACATGGTCAATTCACCTAACCTGCACATTTTTGGACTGTGGGAGGAAACCGGAGCACCCGGAGGAAACCCTCGCAGACACGGGGAGAATGTGCAAACTCCACACAGGCAGTTGCCTGAGGCGGGAATTGAACCTGGGTCTCAAGCGCTGTGAGGCAGCAGTGCTAACCATGCCACCCACAAATAAAAAAAGGCCATTTGGCCCAACAAATCCACACCAACCCCCCTACACCTATTAGTCTACATTTCCCTAACTAATACACCTTACCTCCACATCCCTGAACACTATGGGCAATTTAGCATGGCCAATTCACCTAACCTGCACATCTTTGGATTGTGGGGAAGAAACCAGAGCACCTGGAGGAAGCCCACGCAGACATGGGGAGAATGTGCAAACTCCACACAGACAGTCGCCCAAGGCAGGAATCGAACCCAAGTCCCTGGTGCTGTGAGGCAACAGTACTAACCACTGAGCCACTGTGCTAACCCGACTGGCATTATGACTGGCGTTAGCTTAGACTAGATTCCCTCTACCTAATGAAAACAGGTAATTTGGCCCAACAAGTCCACACTGACCCTCCGAAGAGTAACCCACCCTACCCTATATTTACCCTTGACTAATGCACCTAACACTATGGGCAGTTTAGCATGGCCAATTCACCTGACCTGCACATCTTTGGATTGTGGAAGGAAATTGGAGAACCCAGACACGGGGAGAATGTACAAACTCCACACAGACAGTTGCCCGAGGCGGGAATTGAACCCAGGTCCCTGACGCTGTGAGGCAACAGTGCTAACTGCTGAGCAACTGTCCCGTCCTGTGAGCTGTTCCTCAGTGGTAATACTCTGGGTCACTAAGACAGAGTTTAAGAGTTTGAATCCTGCTCCAGACATTTGAGCTGACAGTTATAGTATAGTGCTAAGGTAGAGTGCTGCATTGTTGGAAGCCAAAGTCCCATTTCCTTTGGATACAACAATCCCATTATGCAATGGGAGCTCTCCTTGGTACCCTGCTCAATAGTCTTCCTTCAAACCATTCATCAGTAAAAGAGGTTGTGCAATTCTATCACTGTGAGATCTTGCTGTCCGTAAACTGGACTTTTAAAAAACATGTCAATGACAACATGGCAAAAGGAAATGATTGGTGGAATAGGCGCTTTGGAAAAGCCTGAAGTGGCAAAAGGTAGAACATCAATGCAAGATTTTCTTCCTTTCATCATGTTCGCTCAGCATGTTGTGTAATAGTAAAAAGATATGTTCAGATCCATGTTTAATTTTTTGAGTAAACGTTATGGATTAAATTATTGGGAATACCAAGGGCCTAACTGTAGTTTAAAGCAATATTTCAATCTCACGGGTGTTCAATTTATGTCTTTTTCTTGTTGACATCCAGCTCATGAATTCCCTGGCAGCCATTCATTATCCTTCATTTAAACAAACTCTTTGGCCATTGACTGTTGTCTAAAATCTGTTAATTTTATCAACTACCCATCCTGATTGTATAACTGTTCTGATCCAAACAAAATAATTCCTGACAATGACACAGTGCCTCGTATTTGACAGCAACAGTAAACCCTGCCAGGTACTCACTGGTATATATACACTGTGTGATGAACAACTGGAGGGTGTTTTGCTTCTGGTCTCTACTGGCACAGGGATAAAAAGCCTTGCATTGATGTAGTACCCCTTAGAACCTCAGGATGCTGCAAAGAGCTGTTTTAGCCAATTAAAAGTGTGTTTTGAAATGTAACCACCGCTATTGAATAAATGAATAATTTTACTATCATGTATTTTACAGTAAAAATACAATAAAATACAGTGAAAAGCTTTCATTCATTGCCACGATTTGGCGCCATTTTGAATAATTTCAGAATAAGGGAAAAAAAGGTATAGCTTAAAGAGAGTCCATCAGTCCTGAGCTAACTCATTATCTTATGACCCCTGCACCATTATCCCTCCTCCACTGCTTCACTGCCATCTACACCAGATACAACCAACACTGAAGTCGCCAATCCTCAGGCACTATCTTTTGTCCCTGGGCCAAAACTCCTCTGCCATCGCATCACTGCCGCCTGCACCAGACCCACCAATGTCGGAGTCACGTCGCTTGCTGCTGGGCCCACCTCTTCAGTGTAGGACAAGCAGCAATCAGCAAGATCCCACGAATCAGCAAGGTGCTAATGATCACACAAACTATCTGTGAGGTGTTGGGTTCAATTTGATTGTGCCCGAGATAATTGGAGAATACTGATCTCTTCATTGAGTTTTGCATGGGATCTTACACATTCACCTGAAAGGGCAAACAGGGCCTCAGTTAATAGTTTGTTCAAAGGACAGCATCTCCATCTCACTGCACTTGCCCTGAAATGCATTGAAACATCAACCCAGGCAGTGTGCTCAGACACCCAGAGTGGGCCTTGACTAAGGCTTGCTGCTAGGCCAGCAATAGAATAACAGGCATTTCAGTCAGTTCTCAGGTATTGACACGTTATAGATCTGAATCTCAGAATAAGTCACGGACTTTAGCTAACAGATAACAGGAGAAAACTGGACATGAATTTTTTTTTTTAATTCTTTGCTCATGTTATTTTTGGCTTGTGACCTAATCTTCAGAAGGGCAATTTGTCAGTGGATTTTAAAAAAAAAACCTTTACATGTGGAGAGTTTCCAAATTTCAAGTAACTTAACATTTTGACAGCATTTGAATAGGACTTCAAACCATGTGTTTTTCATTTTGTAAGAATGAGCTGTATTTTAGAGGGTATTTGCGTGACTGTTGTAAGGAAAGCACAATAATTTTCACCAGCACTGCAGCCTTGGCATACCAGACATCTCCATGCAGTGAGTCAGAGCCCTATCTGACATTGCCACCAAACAGCAAGACTCTCTGGAGGAGGCAGCCTCATTCCACTTCACTTTGGAAGCAGATTGCTTCTTTGCAAAACGAGAGTAGGACCATTCAGAAGCAACATCAAACTAAGGGTAACGGGGCAAAGATCGCAGGCCTCTCCGCAAGGTGGTGTTGAGGCTGCACTCTCAATTGAAGATTTCCAAACTCAATTTTCTTTCAGCACTTAAAGAATGTGGAAATAAAAAGCGTGGATGGAGTTAAGATACCAATCAATCACAATCTAACAGAACAGGCTGGAAGGTTTAAGTGACCTCTTCCTGTTCCTCTGCACCTAATTTAATTGAGTTTAACATTGGTGTGAATTGTTTTTGACAAAAAGAAATTGTGAAAGTCCGTTTGGATTAGCTGTGTTGTCTTTATTAGAATGCCTAGATTATGAACATAAATAATGAATCCCCTGAGTAAACAATGATTTGAGTGCACAGTGAATAGAATTGAGTAAGTAGTGAATTAATAAACAAACTATCAATCAGTGGGTTCAGCCGTAAAATTTCATTCTTCAAATGCTTTCCCCTAACCCTTGTCATCTCCTGTACACACTGACTCCCGTCAAAGTTTTGTCTGCTCTTTTCACCAAACCCAAATAGCCACTATGTTTTGAACCAGGTTTTAGAGTGTTAGCAGGTCATCCTGCAGCATTAGTCCCTCTCAAAAATGATCTGAGCATCTCCATTTTGAGTGCACCCAACCTGCCCAATATATCACACCATCTTAGAAAGACTGTGACGTATAGCATTCCCCCCCCCCCACCCCCTTTTTGTGATCTGGATCAGAGTCACTTTCTCACTGAGGAAATGTTGAGCTGGATGGAGCTTCACAGGAAGTACAACCAAAGAAGTATTATCATCAGATTCACTCGGATCCATTGAGAAAACTTGTCTTCATATAATAAAGGTGCAAAATGATAATGCCCTGCTTCCCCATATTGACTTGGATTGAAAAGATAGCTCCCTTTTAACCTCTGATCACACCAAAGCTGATCAGTGAAGATTTCTGTTCCACAAGCCTGATTAATTGCCTGATACGGATTTTTAAATTATCATCAACAAATTTATTTTCTACATTAACAGCTCCTCCAATCTTACATTCCAGCAAGCAGCACCCACTTTCCTATCCACCTTATCATATGTCTAAACAGCTGCAAGAGACCCTTTGGAAGCCACCTCTTAAACGATACCTTCAAAGATTACCTTACTGCTTCCCAACAGCTTTTGCTGTCTACGTATGCCACTAGTAGATGGTGGGTGTGGTGGTAATGTCACTGTACCAGATTTGTATAATATATTAGCATTTTTGAATTTGGATTTTAAAATAGAGCCAAATAGACTTTGGTCATTTCTGTGAAGGTAACTTTCTTTTAAAAGGTCAAGAAGTCATTTAGAATAGGGACCTAAGTGCATTATTTCCAAGATGGCTTCAGTCAAGTGTCTGTGGTGTTAAGAGCTGTGATATTTGTACTGCTGCGTTTTCAGATAGACCAGAGGCTACTATTTAGCTTTAGACTTCAGTTCATTTGACAAGAATCAGCACTTCAATTCATACCATTTTGTTTTTGCAGGCTAATCATGTTTTAGTTTGGGGGAACTAGATACTCAAGCTGAAATATTGTTCGATCATGGAATTTCTAAGTTGAGAGAGCTTTGCGTAGAACTTGTCAAGTTGATAGAAAACATATTTAGGCTAACAGAATTGTGCAAGCTTCAGAAAGAAATAATAAAGCTATATCAACATTCCAAGCAAAAAAAAACAGGTTGAGCCAATTATGTAAGAGATTAAATATTTGGGTTAGGAGTGATATTTCTCTGGGATTGAGTATCAATAAAGGTTAGTGTTGGGAAACAGATTAAAACTTTATTTTGCTGTTTGTGTTATGATCTTACCAACTGCCTCATATTCAGGTTTGTCTGTTTCTTTTGTATAATAAATCTCTGTTCTGTTGTTGAAAAACATCTGTGGCCTCATGCAAATATGATTCATTGACTAACCACAATGTTAATCAAGTGCAAAAACTACTCATATGGTCTAACAAGCTAGTTTTCATTCCCAGATTTGAATTGTCCAGTTGTACCATCAGCTGGGATCATAACAACTGGTAAATCAGTTGTCCTGAGGCCAATGCTAATTCTCTGGGGACATGGGTTCAACTCTCATGGGATCAGCTGGCAGATTGTACATTCAGTTAGTAGAAAGTTTGGAATGAAATCCTCTCTCAGTATTGTGGAGCATGAAATGATCAAAAATTGACATAACACCCCATCTGGTTCACTAATGTTCTCAAAGCAAGGAAATCTACATCTGATTTCAGACCCTCAGCAATGTGTTTGACTCTTAATTGCCCTCCAAAGTGGCCTAGCAAGCTTGGTTCAAGGGAATTAGCCAATCTAATCGAAACATTGTTGGATCATGGAATTTCTAAGATGGTGTGGAACTCGTGAAGTTGATAGAACAGCAAAAATGTTTAGGCCATCAGAATTGTACAAGGTTGATGTCATTCCAGAAAGGAATAGTAAAACTGGAATGTTCCAGAAAGGATTAGTAAAGCATCTCAGCTCAAGGCCAAGGAGGAATTAGCAGCAAACACTGGCGATGTCTTCAACACCCACCTCCCCATGAAAGATTTTAATTTTGAAAACAATAGCTTGGGTTGAACACTACATTAAAAAGTGGTAAGCAATTACCCATTGCCTGTTTATGAATGGCTTATTTTGAAACCAGGAACTTGGGCACTTGGACATTATTTAGCTTTTCTCAAAGATGAGATAATGAAAAAAATATTGTTTTTAACGAAGGATGTTACTTCAAAAGGATACATTAGTCGTTGAGGGTTTTTTGTTGCTTATAAAATGTCTACTTCTCATTGATTCATGCCGTTCAACTCAAATGACATTTGAATATTGAAAGAGATTGTAATGAATGTACTGTGAAATCCTGACCAATTTATTAATGTGGTTAAAAGGAGATGTGCTTGACTTGGAGCTTTTATCGAAACAGAGCCACACAGAAATGAGATGGAAGTATTTCTTGGACAAAGTATATATTTGCTTAGATTCTCCTGAGTGCCTTACATCCATCATCTCAAGGGTCCTGCACTCCCCAAATTAAACAGCAACTCAACAGCATCCATTTTGATTCACAGACATTAAGAGTCACTGCCTTTATACAAATTGTTAGTTAAAACTTAATGGCCTCTTCTCCACAGAGGCTTGATTGGAGGCAGGGAAGCAATGTTATTGGAAAGAGGCAGTCCAGGCTGTCTCCCTCCAGTTAGATTAGATTAGATTCCCTACAGTATGGAAACAGGCCCTTCGGCCCAACCAGTCCATACCGACCCTCCGAGGCCCTAGTTTGCAGATAACCTTTTCACTGAGGCCCTGAAATGGCCCCAGAGAGGCTGCTTGGCAAATCCTGTCAAGTCAACCTCTGGCCTCTGAGGTTGGGGTGCAGAGTATTTTTCAAAGCTACTCTGAGTCCAACAGAGTGACCTGAAACAGGAAGACAAATCCCAGCCTTCCTGCCCACTGTCCAGCACCTCCCTCCCTGAGAACACCAACCCCATCTCCCTTACCCAAGCCTGGGCAATTGTTGTTGGCCTTCTGGGGATGTCCCTGTACAATAGCACCCACTGCTGCCGATGGTGCTGCTGACGTCTGCCTGAGGCCCTGATCTACTCAGTGAGAAACCCAACACTGTCCAGTTAAGTGCCTGATTACCTCAGAATAACATCGCGATTCCAATTGGAAAGGTGACACAAGCTCCCACTAGTTCTCCAACCAGACTTCAGGACCCACATTGCTCCTACTGCTTTCCATTCACTGTGAGTCAGTGGAGCCCATTTCCACCTCTGGATCTCAAGGCCAAGATTTGGGCTGACACTATGGGAGTGCTAAGGGAGTGCTGCGTGTCAGAAATGCTGCCTTGATGTTGACACTTAGAAGGAGGTTCAGTCTGCTTTCTCTGATGAGTGGGAAAGATTGCATGGTGCTATTTTGTGGAGGGGTTTGTGGCCTGACTAATACCAATACCAAACAAGGTTAGTCAGTTTGATCAAACTGCTGTTCATGGAATCTTGCTGTGCATGAAATTACAACAGTGGCCCCTGTATTACAACATTGATTGCAAAGGGTGCTATCGAAATGTTTGGGGCAATGAGAAGGGGAGACAGGAAGGCTCACTTCCCTCACAGTGCTGCCATCCTTTGAAAGCGTTGTCTTGAAAACAGAATCCCCCTAAAACAGAGCTCAAAATCCAAAGCTCCACAGCAGAACAAACATGTCCAAGAGTCAGGCTGTGATCTCATCCAATCGCACAGTGCATTGAGGACATGGACGTCTGTCTATCTGGGTGTGAAACTTATGGTTACATCAGTCGTAAGGACTTGTTACTCTATCTATAAAAACAATTGCTGCCAGTAATTCAAAATGGAATTGGTTCAATTATATGACGATAGAAACCATTAAGGACCTAAAAAAAAATAAAAATAGAAGAAACATATTTGACTGACGAAGCCAAAGAGCCATGTGAGGCCTCCTCTCATGGCTCAGCTGATATATGTGGACAGTCCTGTACACACTGTATCCTATTCTAGATTCAGCCTCTAGTCTGTGTCTATCAGGGAGGGCAACTGATACAGTTAGCACAGTTGACTATTTTGATTTGAAATAAGACAAAACAGCCAAGAGTCCTGACACAACAATAACTTCCTTTTATATATGGTGTTTTTAAGTCAGTAGAAAAGAATCATAAAATTCTACAGGAGGCCATTTTGACCCAGCATGTCTATACCATCTCCTGAAACTTCCATCCAGCACATTCCAATCTCCAGCCCTATCTCCATAGCCCTGGAGATTCATCCCTTTCAAATATATATCCAGCTCGCTTTTGAAGCCTATTATTGAATCCACCTCTACCACTCTCCCAGGCAGCGCGTTCCTAATCCTAACAAATTCTCTGACTAAAGAAGTTTCCCCTCATCTCACTCCTAGCTCGCTTGCTGACAATCATGAAATTATGAGATACCAAGTAGTAGAAACAGAATATCGTTCTTTACCCTGTCAAAATTGTTTATATTTTTGAAACCTGAATTAGGAGAAAGTGAGGTCTGCAGACGCTGGAGATCAAAGCTGAAACTTTATTGCTGGAACAGCACAGCAGGTCAGGCAGCATCTAGGGAACAGAAGATTCGACGTTTCGGGCACATGCCCTTCTTCAGGAAACCTGAATTAAGTCACCTCTTAATCTTCTCTGCTTCAAGAAGAATAAGCTCAATCTGTCTAGCCCTGTTTCGACTTGCTTGGCCACCCTCAGAGAATCATGCACACGAACCCCAAGGTCCCTCTGCTCCCATACTTCCCTCAAACTTTGTACCATTGAGCCTGTATTGTCTCTCCATGTTTTTATCTTCCAAAATGCATTACCTCATATTTCTGTGCATTGCAACGTCTGCCATTTGGCCAACTTGTCAATGTCCCTCTGAAGTTGTTCAGCATCATCCTCACAATTCACTACCCTTCCTAGCTTAGGATCATTTTCAATTTTCGGTATTTTTCCTTAACACCAACCTCCAAATTGTTTATATAAATCAGAAAAGGCAAGGTTCCCAAAACCAATCCCTGAGGAACACTACTTTCAATTTGTCTCCAAGCTGAGAAATTTCCGAGTATTTCCAATGGAATAATGACACGTGGCAACAGGATAGAATGACAAAACATATATTTTTATCTTTCAAACCAGTGCTAAGTGCCGACAGTCTCCATGGAAACCCAATATTCTGTGCTTGAAAGCACATCAGAAACAGTTGAGAGCTTCTCCTGATTAGGATTGGCCAGGAGTGTATTGATGATGTATATTGTACACCTGGGCAAAGGTTTAAGTCAATCATTATCTCACCCCAGGTAGAAATCACCAAATAACTGTATACATGAGGTGAACCCTACAGAGTTACTCTGTCCACAACTATTGAGGAGCATAACAGTGTTTATCCCACCACCATTAGATCAGCAGGGAACCTCTGTTACTGTTTACAACAGAGAACCCACCATGGAAATGCAAATACCTTTGACACTGCTTCTCTTTTATAGCTATTGGGTGAAAGGTCACGGCACATCCCTGAGTTTGTATTTTTGGCTAAGTATCAAATACGGCAAGGGCCAGTTCGCATCTTGAGTTGAGTCTGACGGCAACGCAGTGAGGTCTCAGTGTACTGTCTCACATGTATCATTGTAATGGGCTTGCAGAGATCAAACTACAACCATAGAGAACACTTTACTGTATTCTCCAGCATGTTGTAACAAATTAAATAACAAAACACAATTTTGATACACATCCACACATATAATTTAGAGACAAATGGGATTATTTTCGTTTGGTAAACTTGGTCAGCATGGATGAGTTGGACCGAAGGGTCTGTTTCCATGCTACATGACTCTATGAGTCTATTAAATCTGTTTTTTCTCAAACGCTGCCAGACCTGCTGAGTTACTCCAGCATGTTCTGGAATTGTTGCTTTTTTACCCATATAGTTTTGAAATAGCAGACAGTTTAGAGGTCACACAATATTTATGTCCACATCAACCTAACTCTGGTCTTAGACCATAAAACATAGGAACAGAAATTAGTCCATTCAGGCCACCATCAATCATGGCTGATAAGTTTCTCATCTCCATTTAACCACACTCTCCCCACAACCCTTGATCCCTTTGACCATCAAAAACTTACCTATCTCTGTCTTAATTACACTCAATGACCTGGCCTCCACAGCCTTCTGTGGCAATGAATTCCATAGGTTCGCCATGTTTGATTAGATTCCCTACAGTGTGGAAACAGGCTCTTTGGCCCAACCAGTCCACACTGACCCTCCGAAGAGTAACCCACCCAGACCCATTTCCCCTCTGACTAATGCACCTAACACTATGGGGCAATTTTAGCATAGCCAATTCACCTGACTTGCATATCTTTGGACTGTGGGAGGAAACCCACACAGACACGGGGAGAATGTGCAAACTCCACACAGACAGTTGCCCGAGGCTGGAATCGAACCTGGGAGCCCTGGTGCTGTGAGGCAGCAGTGCTAACTGCTGGGCCACCATGTCGCCCTTATCTGAAGTTTCTCCTTATCTCCATCCTAAAAGGTCTTCCCTTTACTTTAAGGCTGTGCCCTCGTGGCCTAGTCTCTCCTACCAATGAAAACATCTTCCCAATATCCACTCTGTCCAGGCCATTCAGTATTCCGTAAGTTTCAATTAGATCCCCCCTCATCCTTCTAAACTCCATCGAGTATAGACCTCAAATGTTAAGCTTTTCATTCCTGGGACCATTCTCATGAACCTCCTCTGAACACACTGCAGGGCCAATAAATCCTTCCTGAGATATAGCACCCAAAACTACACACAATACTCCAAATGTGGTCTGACCAAAGCCGAATAGAGTCTCTTCTGCTTTTATATTCAAGTCCTTTCAAAATAAATGGCATCATTACATTTCCCTTCCTAACTACTGACTCAACCTGCAAGTTTACCTTGAGAGAATCCGAGACTAGAACTCCCAAGTCTCTTTGTACTTCAGACTTATGAAGTTTCTCCCCATTTGGAAAATAGTCCATGCCTCTATTTTTCCTACCAAAGTGCATGACCTTACACTTTCCCACATTGTACTCCATCTGCCACTTCTTTGCCTTCTGTCTTAACCTGTCTTTAAGGAAAATACTCTGGCCTGTAAAACAGGGCCAACCACTTGTATTTGTACGCTCTGAAAATATTCAACTTTCGTTCATCAAAATATTGAAGCAGAGGGTATATTATGTCAAATCCTCCTCAAAAGACTTCTGAAAAGCAACTCGAACTCGAACTTTTCAACTGTTGGGCGAGACCATTAACCATCCTCACAAAGGAATTCCAGCTTGCCAGTTCCAGTCTGGGACTTTTGAACTCTAACTTAAAAGCAAGGACGTTGTTAAACAGGTATCGTTAGTGACTGGACCGTATAGGGTTTGAGTTCCCTGATTGGTGCTGCTAACCTGTTAAACCTGGTCCAATCAGGGAGTCATGGCTGACACGTATAAACAGGAGTGTCAGAGATTCTGTTTACTCTAGGAGCCAGCTCTGAGCTCGCTGAGTCAGTGCCATATACAATGAACGTGTAAATGAAGGGTGACTTGGTGATGGGATACCAGCCTTTGTGGAGTTATTTCAGTAACCTGTGGTTGCTTTGCATTTGTTACCAATAGAATAACCTCTTCATCTTTTATTATTCTATATCCCCATACATGTGTGTTAACATTCCTGACTTGCAAAGTATTCCCTGGCACCTAAGAGTTTTTGAAATAAACACTACTTTTGGTTTAACATGATCACAGTGTTGTTATAATCCTTATAAAGTCAGAGTCCATCAACGGAGTCAGGGGAATGTACCCTCATTGTTTACAAATACAAAATATCTATCTGTTTGTGGACTGCTGGTAAAAGTAGGGAGCAGCATTTGGTTTAAACCTCATGATCTGTCTGTACAAATGTCTTCAATGAGACATATCAACAGATTCAAGAACAGCTTCTTCCCCACTGTTATCAGCTTTTTGAATGGACCTTTCATATATTAGAGTTGATCATTCTCTGCACCTTTCTGTATCTGTAACACTATATTCTGCATTCTGTTCTATTACCCTGATGTATTTGCGTAAGCTATGATTTGCCTGGACAGCATGAAAACAATACTTTTCACTGTATCTCAGTAATTGTGATATTAATAAATCAAATCAAACCCTGCAGTACATTTGCAAAACAGATGCATCCTACTCAAAACAATTAGCCTCGACTGCATCTGGAGAATTGCTTGGGAGTTCCTGCATTGGATTCCCAATGTCAGGAAAACTGTTCTCAATTAAGTTGGGGTCAGAAAGGACCTGACACAGGAAACAGCCCACCGGCAGCAGAATGTCAATCAGAGCCATCAATGAGAACAATTATTACAGAGTTACTCTCAAAGTTAGTGGTGACTCTGAGATTAAATGAGAGTTGAATGGTGCTCTCAGGCCCCCCAAAACCACCCAGCATCTTACGACCCAATAGAAGGGTCTCAAAGGCCAACACCCAGCATCTAATTAAGGGAGCTAGAATTGAGAATTCCCCACCTCACTCTTGCCTCAGATCTCGTTGTCCCCAATCTCTGGTAAACCACTTTTCATGACCCCCATCCCGCCCCATTCCCCAATGACTGAGAAGCAGCATTAATCCTCAGGCTGGGCTTTGGAGCATTATCAACACCAGCTATCACTCCTCTGGCTCTTCCAGTATGGAGAGCCTCCAGCCTCTGATTGGCTAGCAGCTTCCAGAGGGCAGGATTTCTGAACCAGCAGGGTTGCGTTCTGTAGAAGACCCAGCGCTGGCTAGAAAGGCATTACATTCTTTCGCTCCCCCTTCCCCTACCAAAGTAACACAGATCTCCCAGTAATTCTCCAACATTAACGCCCAGCCCATGAGGTAGTGTTAACTATTTGAGGTGCCATCGCTTAGAAAAGAGGTTAAAGCAAGGAAGCCCTGTCTTTCCTCTTATGTGGTTCAAGCAAAAGAACTCTCACCAATGTCCTGGACAATATTTGTTCCTCTTTCATCAGAAATACAATTTATGTTCCCTTTAACACAGTGCTCTTTGTGGGAGCTTGCTTAGTGCAAATTGAATATTGTTTCTTACAATACAGCAGTGACTGTACTTCAAAGGAACTTTATTAGCTGTGAAACACTTTGGAACTGGCTGGGTTTGTAGAAGATGCCACATAAGTTAAACTTCCTTTACTTCCTCCCTGGTGGTCACCGATAAAGTGCTGTATGTTATTCTTTCTCGTAGTAAGTGAAACAAACATGTTGATTCCAGCTTAAAATCACTTCCTGAGTTAGGAACCCTTTGAGGTACCTTGAGCCTGTATCTATGGTGCTGCCACTTCCATCCTCAATAGGGTTGCCAATGCTCCAGGGCTGGTCTGGATAGCACAGTGAACAAAAGTGAGAGAATAATCATAGGGGAGTTACTACATCTTTGAACACTTTCATTAATCAGTCATAAAAATATTGGAATGAGCAAACAAAATCTGTTTGACTAGCAGTTCAGTTTAATCAAAAGACAAAGATTCCATTCACGTTTCACTATGGAGTGCACCCAGGAGTGGGGGGGAAGAAATAAATTGTGATTAGTGGTTGATGTTAAAATCTTTCGAACCAGAACTGGCATCTCCAACCATAGAGGAGACCTCTTAAGCATCGCTTTGCTAGTTCCAATGAAGGTTCCCATTCAGAACATTAACCTTGTCTCTATTTCAGGTGCAAATGTGTCTGTTGTAAATATGTGGCCATGGTTCTGATTTATTGAATTTGAGCAGTTTTTTATTGTCGCTCCCTTTCTTCCCTCTTTATCTCCCCTGCAGTAAAGAGGCCAACATGAATGTGAAAGATGCTGCTATTGCAGAAGTGTTGGGAAATGCGTGGTGTGAAAAGTGAATGGTGGTCCACACCCATCACCTTGTCGATTATTGTGAATGGCCCACAGTGGTTATCTTTCTGTTTTTTTCCAGCATGTTAGAGTATTCACTGGACCTACAGAATGTCAGTCTATCAGCTGTCCGTACTGTGAGGGTACTGCGACCGCTTCGAGCCATTAACAGAGTTCCCAGTAAGTACAGCTATCCCTCAACAATACCGAACCAATTTTCATCTGATCCAGTTAATTTTTTTGGGTAACTGATGTGACTGCAAGAAAGAGCTGGATGTGGCGTTTTGAGAGGAATTGAACAAATATTGTGCTTATCTTCACAATTGAAAAATAATAGGTTGCCTGGGCCTAATGCTCAGGATGGAGGAAGGTAATGGCCAAATAATCCAGGCACCTAGGCGACAAGGGCAAACCTTAGAGACAAGAGTTTGAATTCCACCAAGGCAGCTATTAGATATGAACTTTGTTAATAAATCTGAATTTTTTAAAAAACTAGCCTCAATAATGACTTACCTTCAATTATTGTTTAAAAGTCCATCTGGTTCACTAATGTCCATTAGGATTTTTTACCTAATCTGGTTTATATGTGACTCCATGTCCACAGCTAACATTCCTGACCTCATAGCAAATATGTATTCCCGTTAGGCATAAGCCAACCATAGTTAACCAACAAGTTAAAGATAGCCTCAAATTGAAATAAAAAGACACAAAGTGTAGCAATGATCGGTGGTAAGTTAGAAGAATGGGAAAGTTTTTAAAAACCAACAAAAGATTACCAAAAAATAAGAAAGATGGAGAAAATAAACTTTGAGAATACGTCTGCAAGTAATATCAAGATGGACAACAAGAGCTTCTTGAAATAGATAAAAAGGAAGAGAGAATCCAAAGTAAACAAAAGATCACTTACAGAATGAGGCAGAGGAAATAATAATTGGGAAACAGAGGAATTGAATAAATGTTTTACATCAGTCTTCATGGTGGAAGGCACTAATAGAATGCAAAATTACTAAGTAATCAGGGGGAGAAAAGAAATACAATCGTGGGATGCCTACAGTACATGAAGAGGCAAGTGGGCCCATCAGGTCTGCACTGACGCTCTGAAGAGTATTCCACTCTATCCCTGTAACCCCGCATTTTCATGACTAATCCACTTAATCTGTACATCCCTGGACACAATGGGCATTTTTTTTAGTATGGCCAATTCACCTAAACTGCACATCTTTGGAGTGTGGGAAGTAACCAGAGCAGCGGCACGGTGGCACAGTGGTTAGCACTGCTGCCTCACAGTGCCAGAGACCCGGGTTCAATTCCCGCCTCAGGCGACTGACTGTGTGGAGTTTGCACATTCTCCCCGTGTCTGCGTGGGTTTCCTCCGGGTGCTCCGGTTTCCTCCCACAGCCCAAAGATGTGCAGGTCAGGTGAATTGGCCATGCTAAGTTGCCCCTTGTGTTAGGTAAGGGGTAAATGTAGGGGTATGGATGAGTTGCGGGTCGGTGTGGACTTGTTGGGCCGAAGGAGCTGTTTCCACACTGTAATGTAATCTAATCTAATCTATCTGGAGGAAATCCACACAGACACAGGGAGAACATGCAAACCTCATACAAGTCACACCCAATGCTAGAATCAACCTAGGTACCTAGCACTGTGAGGCAGCATTGCTAACCAATGAGCCTCTGTGCTGCCTTTATAAAATAACTACCACCAGAGAGATGAGATAGATTTTTAATCAGTAAGGGAATCAAGGGTTATGGCGAAAAGGCAGGAAAGAGGAGCCAAGGATTCAGCTACGATCTTGGTGAATGACAGAGCAGAATCGATAGGATGAATGGCCTTTGTCTGCTCCTATGGCCTTATGGAAATGACATCATTGGCTGCAGAAGGCTTTCCTGACAATGTGAAAGGCGCTACAATGGGGAATGTAAATTTTTCTTTCCTTCAAAGCAATGAAACCCAAACATTGGGAGTATGGAAACAGATCAGCCCTCACTCCAACCTCCTTGAGGGAATAAAAAAAGGTGGAATATACAACAGAAATCTGATCCATTACTATTGATTTGAACCTTGCACCATACTCACACACGCGCACACACACAAACGCACACTCACACGCACAAACTCACATTCACACACACACTCACACACACTCGCACACATGCACACACACGCACACTGACACTCACACACATTCACGCACACTCATGCACATACTCTCACACACGCACACACATGCACACTCACACACACACACACTTCACACCACTCCCTCTCATGATGCTAATGACCTGCCGTTCTCTGCTTCCTTTGGAACCATCAGCAGTCATGCTTTCATCTACCACATTCTGATACTCTAGAATTCATTCCCTAAACCTGACTGCCTCCCGCTCTCTCTCTTCATTTGAGACACTATTTCAGATCAAACTTTTTGGACATCTCTCCTAATATCTCTTTAGTTGGCTGCTTGTCGGACTCTGTTTGTTGTTAAAGGTACAATATAAATGTAAGCTGTTGTTTGCTCGTCTACCTTTCCTGTGTTTCTCTCCCTTACTTTCCGTGATGACATAGCCCTCAGTCTCGGCCCAATGCACTAAACCATTTACCCCACCCTCAACAATCATTCTCTCCAATTAATTTCAGTAAACAGCAGTAACTCCACCATTTTATCACCCATCAGGCGGACCTTGAAGATGAATAGCTGAGCATTAGCTGTAATTCAGAGTGTCAGATTAAAAGCCAGTCTTTTTGGGCATTGTCATTAATAACAATTATTGTATCAGTAGAAGTTCTGTTGTACCAGCTATTCCAGGACCAGAAATTATCATCTTATCCAGTTTAATGACAATCTGATAGATGAGGAAAACCAAGCCTGCGGCTGTTTAATTGTTGCTATAATTAGGTAAATTAATTTTCGAATCAGCTAGCCATAGCTCATATCTGTGAAATATAATTTTGGTTGAATCGAGACATAAGAGGATGTGATAGGACAACTAATAATTGCATCCATCATTTTCATCAATATTAACAGTTGTCAGCACTGATTGTATCAGCAGCCATTAATTCTTCTCTTCCTCCCAAGTATTTTTGGATTGGACTAAATGAGTAATTTTGAAAGCAAGAGACAGACACAAATGCCAATTGGATCCAGATATGTTTAGTCATGGTTACTGAAGTGCTTTCTTCATCGTTGTCTGCTATTTGGAGCCAAACTTTTGTCCATTTCTTTTGGTGCAGAAGTGTTATTGTTTCAGATCTGAAATCTGGAATATACAGTCACGGATGAGGGAAGGTGCTCAAGCGCATTCAGCTTTGTCTGGGGGCCTCTCTCCAGGGGTAGGAAGGAATGAGAAGCATGAAAAGTGCAAAAAACAGTGACCTACATTTATATAGTGACTTCAACGCATTTTGACAATGAGCCACATATTGGGATAGGAGACCAAGAGCTAGATTTTGAGGAGTCTCAAATGAAGAGAAATCATAGAATCCCTACAGTGTGGAAGCACGTCATCCAGTCTGTCCCAAACCTCCAAAGAAGATCCCACCAAGATACCTACTATCCCTGTACTTCCCATGACTCACCCACCTAGCCTGGGCACTATGGGCAATTTAGAACAGCCAATCCACCTAACTTGCACATCTGTAAACTGTGGGAGGAAACCAGAGCACCCAGAGAAAACCTACACAGACAAGAGGAAAATGTGCAAACTCCACACTCCGCCCTAGGCTGGAATAGAACCCAGAGACCTGGCTTATGAGGCAACAATGTTAACCACTGAGCTCTCATGCCCCTCTCCCTGTGTTGAGAGAGAAGGAGAGAAGAAGGAAGAAGATGAAGAAAAGAAAGGACCTTTCTAAAGTAGACCTGCGTTTCTGAGAGGCAGATTCGGTTGGTTAAAGTGGTCTAAATCCATACACCAGGGCAGCAGTGGCTCCTTGGTCATGTCACTAGAGCACCAGTAAATCAGAGGCTGAGGTTAATATTCTGAGGTTGTGTCTTCAAATCCCACCCCGCAGCAGCTGGTGGGAATTAATTTCAGTTCGTAAATCTGGAATTGGCAGGTCTTCTCAGTGATGACCACAAATCTGCTGCTGATTGTTATAAAACCCTCTCTGGGTCTTTCCCCACCTGAAGGCAATCTGTCACCTTTATCTGGTCTGGCCTGCAGACAGCTCCAAACCCACAGTAAGGTGTTTGACTCCTGACTGCCTTCAGAAATGGCCTAAAGAAAGCAGTTATGGACAGACAATAGGTGATACATGTATCCAGTGAAAGAATAACTTGAAAGTAAATTGCTATCCTAGAAACTCTGTCACCTGCACATGGTGTAAGTTAACCCCATGGTTAACCCCAGTCTTGCCATATCAGGAAGGATTTGAGTTCACAGGCTCTGGATACTAGTCAGCTTTGAACGAGATGATACGAAACATCATTCCTCTGGTGCAAGGCTAAGAGGGGATTACACAAGCTGCCTTTCAACTGCCTCAGGCAGGGAAACTTTTAGCTTCCTGTCCTCACCATGGGGCTTAGTATGACCATTCCCATGAGTGTTCATATAATGGAGAGAGATAAGAGTGGAAAGGCAAGGAAATGAATAAAGCAACACACGTGCTCAGAAAGATTGCAAGGTCCCTTCCATTAGAGGTTACAGAGTTTACCATCCAAGGATGAGAAAAAGTTGCCTTAAGGCTAATGGTTCAGCCCTGAATCACTGGACTATCAATCCAGAGAGCAGAGGACCTAGGTTCAAATCCTATTGTGGCAGAATTCAATAACAATCTGGAATTAAGACCTATCCACTGCTGATTGTTGGAGAGAAATCCATCTGGTTCACTAAAATCCTTTTAGGGAAGGAAACCTACCCGGACTGGCCAACATATGACTCCAGACCCACAGCAATGTGATTGACTCTTAATTGCTCTCTGGGCAATTAGGGATGGGCAATAAATGCCAGCATAGCCAGAGACGCCCATGTCCCATGAATGAATTTTAAAAATTGATAGATTTCCTAAACTGGCAACCAAATATCCATCGAACGTGAAAAGAAAGACATTGCAGAATACCAAAGCAAATAAGTCAAATAATTGCTCTTGAGTGTTTCTTAACCCGACCATGCGTGCCTGGCTGACCTTCCACCTGTC
Source organism: Chiloscyllium plagiosum (assembly GCF_004010195.1). Classification (NCBI taxonomy): domain Eukaryota; kingdom Metazoa; phylum Chordata; class Chondrichthyes; order Orectolobiformes; family Hemiscylliidae; genus Chiloscyllium; species Chiloscyllium plagiosum. The sequence continues at coordinate 8,302,408 of NC_057733.1, forward strand.
CAGAATAGGGGGCACTCTCACACTAATCATCATACTCTTGACTGTTGTGAACCAAGTCAGTGCAGATTGGAATTTGAAACTCTGCTTAGAGTGGACCAATCCATCACTGCATCAACACATTGGGCCAGCTCTGATTGATACTGGCAATGAGGATGAGAGATTGTTTGTACAAATGCAAGTTGTGAGATTCTCAATTCACGATGTGTCTTCACAACTCCCAAACATGCTGCATGGTTTTTTCCATTACTCATGTTGTAGGGCATTATTTACTTTTCGACAATGCGTTGGCCCATTAGGAAACCTAAAACTCCTTATTGTTGAAAAGAATAAGGCTCCTTCACATTATTTAGTTATTTGTTGGGGCTGGATGTTTGCAGGTTGGTTATAGTTGTGTGAAGCACTAAAGTCTAGATTTCTGCGTCACACTGTAAAGTGTCCCTACATGCTGTGCACTTTATTATTCATACATTGTCTCCAAATGGACCCTTTGGCTATCGAGTGCTCTTTCTAACCTTTGAAATATGAAGATATCCTATCAGCAATGATTTCATGCTAATTTTTCAGATGTTAAATATTTATAGATCATTCATTCTGTGACACTTTTCTATCTATTTTAATTTTTTTGACCTGATATTGTATAGACCACCAACGTCAAATACACTCTGCTTGGACATTGAATAAAAAATTATGCTCAGCAACTCCTGGCAAAAGCCAGAATCGTGAGAATGAATAAGGTTTTCTATGGAACCTAATGAGATAAATGTTGAAAATCAATCAGCAGACACTATGCATAGCCTTGGAACTGCTTTCCATTCTAATAATGCTTCAGTTTCCTATACTCCCTTTATAAAATGTTAAGCCTTTTGGGGGGGGGGGGGGGGCTTCCAATTTTCTCGGCCTCCCACCCCTAAGCTATTTCTCTTGATATTTTAATGTAAAGGGGGATCAGAGAATTCCTGGCTGCCGCAGAAACACCAAGTTTCATTTTCAGAAGTGGGAAGGCCAAGAATAAGAGAACTTATAGAATCAAAAAGTGCAGAAGGAGACCGTTTTGCCCACCATCATGTGCGAGCCCTTTGAAAGAACTATCCAATTAGTTTTACTCACTTGCACTCTCTTTTCCAGATACATAGAGTCATAGGGTCATAGAGATGTACAGCATGGAAACAGACCCTTAGGTCCAACCCATCCATGCCGACCAGATATCCCAACCCAATCTAGTCCCACCTGCCAGCACCCGGCCCATATCTCTCCAAACCCATCCTATTCATATACCCATCCAAATGCCTCTTAAATGTTGCAATTGTACCACTTCCACCACTTCCTCTGGTAGCTCATTCCATACACGTACCACCTCTGTGTGAAAAAGTTGCCCTTTAGGTCTCTTTTATATCTTTCCCCTCTCACCCTAAACCTATGCCCTCTACTTCTGGACTCCCCTCAGCCTCCGACGTTCCAGGGAAAACAGCCCCAGCCTGTTCAGCCTCTCCCTATAGCTCAAATCCTCCAACCCTGGCAACATCCTTGTAAATCTTTTCTGAACCCTTTCAAGTTTCACAACATCTTTCCAATAGGAAGGAGATCAGAAATGCTCACAATATTCCAACAGTGGTCTAACCAATGTCCTGTACAGTCGCAACATGACCTCCCAACTCCTGTACTCAATACTCTGACCAATAAAAGAAAGCATACCAAACGCCTTCTTCACTATCCTATCTACCTGTGACTCCACTTTCAAGGAGCTATGAACCTGTACTCTAAGGTCTCTTTGTTCAGCAACACTTCCTAGGACCTTACCATTAAGTGTATAAGTCCTGCTAAGATTTGCTTTCCCAAAAGGCAGCACCTCACATTCATCTGAATTAAACTCCATCTGTCATTTCTCAGCCCATTGGCTCATCTGGTCACGATCCTGTTGTAATCTGAGGTAACTCTCTTCGCTGTCCACTACACCTCCAATTTTGGTGTCACCTGCAAACTTATTAACTGTACCTTATGATTTCTCTTGAAAATGACAATTCAATTTGCTTCTACCATCCTTTCAAGTAAAGTGTTCCAGACCACGATAACTCCCTTATGGTTATTTTCCCAATTACCTGCAGCCTTTGTCGTCAAGTTACCAAATCCCTCACCAGTGCTTGCATTTTCTCTCTACGTATTCGACCAAAAAGCCTCAAAATTTTGAACACCTTTATTAAATAACCCCTTGGCCCCCTCTGCTCAAAAGAGAACATTTCCAGCTTGCCCAGTCTCTCCAAGCAACTGAAATCCCTTAATTCATGTGTCAATCTGGCAAATCTCCCCTACAGAGTTTCAAAATAGTGGACATTAAGGGGCAAAACAATCAAATGCCTTACTTGTGAGGTTTTCTGGGGAAAATTCTGAACTCTGTCATTAAAGCCTTAAATCCCAGTGTTTCTGTGCATAGCACAGTGTGCAGTTTTCACCAGAAGCACACAATGCAGGTATACACTCTACCTAAGACACTTAAAAGGTAGCAGGTTGTATTTGTCATGAGGGATTCCTCAACGGCATTAAATGTGTCTCAACTGTGTCCTCTGCACAGTCCTCCTTTCCTGGCTTAGGGCATGTTCAATTAGTCAGGGCATTTCCATTAAACCCTTCATTTTAATCTTTCAATTCAAACATCTATGGAAACTGCCGATATAAGAAACAAAAATGGGCATACGCTTTGAAGTCTGACAAAAAAAGTCACTATAAAGTGCAACAAAAAGAGAATATGTCAATAATTTGATCTTTTAAGAAATATTGATAGAAAGTATTAATTGATATTTATTGATATGTATCATCGAGAGATAGCAAAACAACATCTAATTGACAAAGGACAGATAGATGTATTTCAATAGGATGTAATAGGTATTAATGAATAACTGATGTATGATCTGCAGAAGGTATCTTTGCTGATTAGCCGACACAGCACAGTGTGGGTAGATTAACTCATTTGGAAATATATTTTTATTAAGAGATGATTGATGAAGCTGACAGATGATTAATACGTCGATATACTGAACAATTTGTCTTTCTGAGGCCTAATAGGCTGACAAATGGTTGACAGCTCCTATCAGGTTAATAAAGTCATTGGTCCTGCACAGCAGGAAGGCTAAGGACTGGTGCTATTTGATGTCTCTGCGTTTATTCTGCAGGTATGAGGATACTGGTGACACTGCTGCTGGACACTTTGCCTATGTTAGGCAACGTACTTCTCCTCTGTTTCTTTGTCTTCTTTATTTTTGGCATTGTCGGGGTCCAGCTGTGGGCAGGATTGCTGCGAAACAGGTGCTTTCTCGAAGAGAACTTTACAATGTGAGTATGTCTCATCTCAAAACGTGGACGACACAGTTATCAATGTAAAAGGAATGACCATTATCCAAGTCAATGTGTCTATCGCCCACCCAATCTTAAATCTGATGCTGGCACTTATGTTACTGTGGGAAGGGAGAATGCCAACTCATGTACTTAATGCTGGGTGGACCGGTGCCAACTCCACCAGCACCAATGCTCATTTCCCTGCTCTGTGAGGTTGCTCATGGCAACCACGCAGTTGCCCAGTTGGCAAGCAAGGAAGTAATTCACAAGTGGCAAGTTTTCACAAGTTATTGGTCCACCAGTCTGCTTCAGGGATTTTGATTGGAGGGGCACATATTGGCCAGTGTAAAGGGCGTGAGGGCCCCGCTCCTTTTCACGAAATGGAGGCATCTTTCACATGCCCCAGATGGTGGACAGGGCCTCTAGTTAATATGTGATCCAACAGAGGGCCACCTCCAATAGTGCTGGCTGAGTACCACAGTGGGTTGCCTGCTGAAATCATTTCCTCTGTCAGGGGACTGGAAGCCAACATTTTTCAACTGAGGGGAGTGTGTTCCTTATTAAGACATAACACCATTTTAGGAGAGGGAGAACCTTGAAGTAGGGGACAGACAGGAAGGAAATATGCTCTGTTGCCAGTGAAACATGACCAAGTTCCAACAGTAAAAAATGTACTTCCCTCTTCTCTTTGGAGTAGTTCCGATTGCCGTCAGGAATCAATAAGGCCGCAAGGTATAGGAGCAGAATTAGGCCAATTGGCCCAGCAAGTCTGTTCTGCCATTTGATCATGGCTGATACGTTTCTCAGTCAAGAGTGTGTTGCTGGAAAAGCACAGCAGGTCAGACAGCATCCGAGAAGCAGGAAATTCGACGTTTCGGGCTGGAGCCCTTCATCAGGAATGAGGCTAGGAGCCTCGGGGGTGGAGAGATAAACGGGAGGTGGGTGGAGCTGGGGAGAGGGTAGCTGAGATTGCAATAGGTGGATGGAGGTGGAGATGAAGGTGATAGGTCAGAGAGGAGGGTGGAGCGGATAGGTGGGAGGGAAAATTGACAGGTGGGACAGGTCGTGAGGACGGTGCTGAGCTGGAAGGTTGGAACTAAGGTAAGGTGGGGGGAGGGGAAATAAGGAAACTGGTAAAGTCCACATTGATCCCCTGGGGTTGAAGGGTCCCAAGGCGGAAGATAAGGCGTTCTTCCTCCAGGCGTCAGGTGGTGAGGGATTGGCGATGGAGGAGTCCCTGGACCTGCATGTCATCAGCAGAATGGGAGGGGGTGTTGAAGTGTTCAGCCACAGGGCAATGGGGTTTATTGGTGCAGGTGTCCCGGAGATGTTCTCTGAAGCGCTCTATGAGAAGGCATCCAGCCTCCCCAGCATAGAGAGAAACCGCATCGGGAGCAATGATATGTTTCTCAATCTCATTCTCATGCCTTCTCCCCATAATGTTGGATCCCCTTACTAACCTATCTATTTCTGTCTCAAATATACTCAATGACTTGGCCTCCACAGTGGTTCTGCAGCAGTGAGTTCCACAGATTCAGTATCCTCTGGCTGAAGAAATTCTTCCTCATCTCCATTCTCGTCCCTTCACTGTGTTGTGCCCTCAGGTCCTAGTCTCTCCTACTAGTGATAACATCTTCTCCACATGCACTCCATCCAGGCCTCTCTGTATTCTGCGATGCCTTCCCCCATCCTTCTAAACTCCATCCAGTACTGACTCAGAGTCCTCAACCGCTCCTCATATGACAAGCCCTTTATCCCTGGGATCATTCTTGTAAACCTCATTCAGACCCCATACAAAGCTAGTGCATCCTTCCTTAAGTGTGGGGCCCAGAGGATTAGATAGGGTAGACAGTGAAAGCCTTTTTCCTAGAATGATGACATCAGCTTATACGAGGGACATAGCTACAAATTGAGGGGTGATAGATTTAAGACAGATGTCAGAGGCAGGTTCTTTACTCAGAGAGTGGTAAAGGTGTGGAATGCCCTACCTGCCAATGTAGTTAACTCAGCCACATTAGGGAGATTTAAACAATCCTTGGATAAGCACATTGATGATGATGGGATAATTTAGGGGGATGGGCTTAGATTAGTTTACAGGACAGCGCAACATCGAGGGCCGAAGGGCCTGTTCTGCGCTGTATTGTTCTATGTTCTATTAACCTGCTCACAATATTCCAAATGCGATCTGTTCAAAACTTTATACAACCTCTGCAGTACATCCCTATTCTATATTTTAGCCCTGTCAAGGTAATATTGCATTTGACTTCCTAACTGCCAACCGAACCTGCATATTAACCTTAAGAGAATCCTGCACTAGGACTCCTAGTCCCTTTATGCTTCAGATTTCTGATGCTTTTCCCTGTTTAAAAAATAGTATATATCTCTATTCTTCCTACCAAAGTGAATTACCTCACAGTTTCCCACATTGTATTCCATTTGCCACCTCTTTGCCCACACTCCTAGCCTGTTCTGCAGGCTCCCAATTTCCTCAACACTACCTGCCCCTCTACTTACCTTTGTACCACTGCAACCTTCACAACAATTCCCCCTACTCTTTCATCCAATCAGTAATGTATAATATGTGTAGTTGTGGTCCCATCTCTGACCCCTGCAGAACCCCACTAGTCACTGGTTGCCATCCTGAGAAAGACCATTTTTTTCCCTAATCTTTGCCTTCTGCTAATCAGCCAATCCTCTATCCACGCCAGCACCTTGTCCCTAACATCATGAGCTCTTAATTCATTTAGCAACCTCCTGTGTAGCACCTTATCAAAAGCTTTTTGGAAATCCCACTGGCTCTCCTTTGTCCAACTTGCTCACTACCTCTTCAAAAAATTCTAATAGATTTGTCAGCCATGACCCCCCCCCCCCCCCCTTGATGAAGCCATGCTGTCTCAGCCCTATTTTACCCTGCACTTCCAAGTACCCCGCAATCTCAATAATGGACTCCAAAATCTTACCAACGACTGAGGTCGGACTAACCAGCTTATCATTTCCCATCTTCTATCTCCCTCCCTTTTCAAACCGGGCTGTTACATTAGCCATTTTCCAGTCCTCTGGGACCCTCCCTGACTCCACTGATTCCTGAATGATCACCAACTTGGAGATATTGAGGACTGCAGATGCAGGAAAGTCAGAGTCGATAAAGTGTGCAGCTGGAAAAAGCACAGAAGGTCAAGCCGCACCAGAAGAGAAGGGGAGTCGATGTTTCAGGTCGGAACCATCAAATCCTCTGCTCCTCCAAAGCTGCTTGACCTGCTGTGCTTTTTCCAGCTCCACACTTTATCAACTCTGAAAGGTTACCATCAATGCCTCTGCATTCTCCTCAGCTATCTCCTTCAGAACATTGGGATGTAGTCTATCTGGTCTAGGTAATTTATTCACCTTCAGACTTAGTAATGACCACAACCCTCACCTCTGTCCCATGACTCTCTTGAAGTTCTGGTGTGCTGTCGGTGTCTTCCTCTGTGAAAACAGATGCAAGGTACCTATTCAGTTCCTCCACCATTTCTTTGTTCCCATTACTACTTTTCCAGCCTCATTTTCCAGTGCTCTAATGTCCATTTTTGCCTCTCTCTTACTTTTTATGTATTTATCTAAAAAAACACTTACAATTTTCTTTTAAAATAAAGTATGAGCTAATGTACCCTGATATTTCATCTGTTGCCCCCTTATTGCTTTTTTAGTTATCCTCTGCTGGCTTTTAAAGGTTTCCCAATCCTATGGCTTCCCACTAGCCTTCACTATTTTGTATGCTTTTTAGTTTGCTTTTATGCTGTCCCTGACTTCCCTCGTCAGCCATGTTTGCCTCGTCCCTCCTTTAGTGTGTTTCTTCTGCCATGGAATAATCTTCTGCTGTGCCTTCCAAACTACCTCAGAAAACCTTTCTATTGCTGCTCCACCATCTTCCCTGCTAGGCTCTCCTTTTCAATTAACTCTGGTCAGCTCCGCCATCATGTCTTTGCAGGTACCTTGACTCAACTGCAATACCGTGACATCAGATTCCAGCTCCTCCCTCTCAAACTGCAGGGTGAATTCTATTACATTATGGTCACTGCCCACTCGGGGTTCTGTGACCTTGAGCTCCCTAATCAAGTCTGCCTCATTACACATCACCAAATCAGCTTTGCGTGTTCCCGCGTGGGCTTTACCACAAGCTGCTCCAAAAAGCTCATTTGCTTTGTTTCATATGCTGCCTGTATTTAAGTACAACACCCTCAGTCCTGCATTGACTGCCCCTCTTCTCATAGTTGCCCCTTCTTCTGCTGTTCCTGAAGTTAGATTCCTGACCTTTTCCGTACACTCTGTCCTATTACTCATTATGGAAACTTTAATAACCTCTGCTGAGCCTTCCTCCCCTTTAACATTTCCCTTAATTCTCCATGCACTGAACCCAGCCCCTTGACTCGCTTGGGGCGAGTCCTTTAGAAAATTCTACCATCCGAGGCATCTTTGTAAACATTCAAAATTCAAAATGTGTTCATTAGCAATTGAACATAATTAAAAAGGAATTAAAATCACAATGATTTAGCATTTTTATTAACTCATTGATGGAAGGAAGGCTGCAGCCAAAGTGATGATTTTTCTGTTTAGCAGGAAGGCTAGTATGCTGGACTTGCACCTAAGATCTGTGTTTCAGTCAAGCAATATCCAACTAGATAAAATCCATTTGTAGGTTCAGTCTTTTTCCCCATTCCACATTGTTAATTCAACATGACCCAAATTGTATCTCTATATCTCTCAACATCCTTTTCTCACTGTCAGTAACACTACTAAAACAAAAGAAAAAAAAATCTCATTTTTGTAACACCTTCTATGTCATTTAACAGCCTGCTTTTGAAGTGTGTTCAGCATTGTAATCTAGGAAATGTGACAGACAAACTGCACAGCGCTCTGATTAGGAAGAGATCAATTGTTTTTGGAATTATTTGAGACCAATATTATCTCAGGCAGCAGGAATCACACCCCTCATGTTCATTGAAATCATGCTATGGGATATTTTTTCTATTCACCTGACAGAGCCTCTGTTTCACATCTTATCTGAAGTATTGTCCCTCTGACAGTGCAGAACTCACACTGCAATACATAAAACAAGATTTTGTGCTTCATTCTCTAGAATAGGACCACAGACCCATGACCTTTGACCTCAGATTCAGGAAGTTACTATGAAGCCAAGGTGGAACCCTAGCTTCACGGTGTGTACATCGGATTGTCAGTTAGCTTTCATTCAATTATTCACTGTTAGCATAAAATAATTTGTATTGCATTCCTTTTCAAATTCTTGTTCCTTCCCTCCGAAAGATATTACCTCGTCCTTTGTTATAGATTTTCCCATCCCGATAAGGGTTCAGAAAGAATTTACCAGGATATTTCCTGGTATGGAAGGTTTGAGTTATAAGGAGAGGCTGGATAGGCTGGGACGTTTTTCACTGGAGCGTAGGAGGTTGAGGGGTGAGCTTATAGACGTTTATAAAATCATGGAGGGTGTAGTTAAGGTGAATAGCTGGTGTTTTTTTAGTACAGGATTCTCTTAAGGTTAACATGCAGGTTCAGTTGGCAGTAGGGGATTTCGAAACTAGGGGGCATATTTTTCAAGATGAGAGGAGAAAGATTTAAAAAGGACATGCAGGCCAACTTTTTTACACAGAGAGTGGCCGTTTGTGAAATGAACTTCTAGAGGAAGTGGTGGATGCGGGTACAGTTACAATGTTTAAAATACATTTGGATATGTACATGAATAAGAAGTGTTTGGAGGGATATTGTTCAAACGCAGGTAGGGACACTAGTTTAGTTTAGGATTTTGGTCAGGAATGACTGGTTGGATCGAAGGGTCTGTTTCCATGCTGTATGACTCTATGACACTGTGATAGGCTGGTTGGAAAGGCTGGATTGGGAATGTGGCTGGGAATGACTGTATTTAATCTTGTTCCCACCCACTAGCCTGTGCAGCTTATTCTCCAGACCATACCTGCACTCCTCCTATGGTCAGTTGACTCAGCTCAGTCTAAGGTTTGGACCTAGGGCCCCTTTGAAGTTTTGTGGTAGATCTTGCACTGGGAAAATGCATGCTTCTCTCTCTCTCTCTCTCTCTCTCACTTTGCAAAGTGCATTTTATGATCTCCCACCTCTGGCAAGTCCACAGTGGGAGTCCCTGCTGTGAAACACATGTGCCCTGTAAAAGGTGAATCATTAGTGAACATTTCCTGCTTGGATCAAGATAAGACACTTTGCAGATTTTGGATGATGAGGGAAGTAGGAAGTAATTTGAGTGGAATTCTGTGCAGGCTCAGAAGTATATTTGGAACAGGTGTGGATTTATCTGGAATCCCTTAATGAAGTTGGAAGAATGTCCTTCATGAATTGAGAAAGTTGTCTTGTGTTGTTTTTCACCCATCCATATTCTGAGGATTGACCGCACAATGAAGGATCTTTCTTCACTGAGTTTTCTTCTCTGCTGTCCCATAGAGGCCAGTCCTCGGTTTGATATTATCTTGTGTCTTCCTCCCACTTGTCACCATCTACTGGAGTTGACAATCACCATTCTCCTTTTCCCAAGCCCCACCAAAAACATCAACTCCATCAAATTCCTGAGGTAAAGATCTGTTACAACAAAGAACTCCTGAGGTGTCACCTGATTTTTGTTTTCCTACTTAATGGTCTGAAGGAGCTCCTGCTGTGAAGCCACTTTGTGGACCAAAGGATTATCTCACAGGGAGAAAAGATCTGTCAGTCAAATATGTGATCAGCTGTGACTCAATGGATAGGACTCTCACCCACGATATTCATATGTCACACCAGAGACACAATCTCAGCTGGTACCGAAAGTCTGCTGCCCAGGCAGCAGTTTTAGAGATGAGGTGGAAAGCTGAGGTTCTGTCTATTCTCTCAGGTGAATCTAACTGTATTGAGAGGAACAGGGTAGCTGAACCCAGTGGCCTGCCCAACATTTATTCCCCAAAATCACCCAAACAGATTAAATGCTGAGCTATCTCATCACTGTTCGTTGGATCTCACTGTGTTAAAATTAACTGCCATGCTTCCCTACATTACAATGGTGTCTACACTCCCAAACCTATTTGACAGCTGAGAGGTTTGGAGCACCTTGAAGACATAAAAGATTCTATACATGTAAGTGCTTGCTAATGGCCTCATAGCATCTCATCCAAGGACATCCCTTAGGACTAAGCTTTGTAGTAAATGTTGGTTTTTATGAACAAAAGGGAACCTCCCAGTTTAGTCTAATTCTAGCCTTACTTCATGCCCATATTGCAGCAGGGCTTATAACATGATGGCTGGTGATCTAGTTGTAACGTCACTGGGCTAGTAATCCGGGGCACAGGGTTATATTGTGTAGGGTATGGGTTCAAATCCACCATTGCAGCTGATGGAGTTTAGTTTCATTCATAAGTCTGGAAATGAAATCCAGTCTCAGTAATAGACCATGATACCAATCATCAGTTGTTGTAAAAACCCATCTGATTCATTAATGTCCTTTAGTGAAGAACATTGGCTACCCTGGCCTGGCCGATGTGTGATTCCAGACCCACCACAATGTAATTGGCTCTTAACTGCTCTCTGAAATTGTCCACAACCCACTCAGTTGAAGGACAAAAACATTCTGGCTGTAAAATAAAATTTCAATACATGGCATTGTTCCATTCACAGCACATTTGTAGGCAGTGCAATGTTGGAAATAAGTGTTGGTCAGACTGGAGCACTGTTCCAAGATATACACACCAAATCAAACCAGTATGTGTTATTCACAAGTTGTACTCATTTTTCCTTCCAGGGTCAGAGATCAATGAAGCCTGCCTTACTTGTACTAATGTGTTCCCAAACTGAACTAGTAAGCCGAAGGTGTATATAAAGGAATGGTGGTAATGTCACTGAATAAGTAAATTGGAAGCTAGGCTTTTGCCCTCAGAACATTGGTTCAAATCCCACCATCACAGATGAAGAAATCAATTATAATGCCTTATCAGTGAGGTGACCATGGAACGATACATTTATGGGTAGATGATGGCTTAGAGTTATTATCGCTGGACCATAAATCTAGAGACCTAAATAATGTTCTGGAAGTCTGGGTTTAAATCCCACTATGGCAAATGGGAAAGTTTGAATCCAATAAAAACCTGGAATTTAAGAGTCTAATGATGACCATGAGACCATTGTCAATTGTCATGAAAGCGCATCTGGTTCATTAATGTCCTTCAGAGAGGGAAGCTGCCATCCTTACCTGGTCTGTCCTCCATATGACTCCAAACCCACAGTAATGTGCTTGACTCTTAACCGCCCTCTGGGCAATTAGGGATGGGCAAGAAATGCTGCCTAGCCAGCGATATCCACAACTCATAATTTTAAAAACCTCAGGCAGATATGTGTCGTGAGTTCCCATTTTCCACTCCAATCTTTGTGGTGGAGCAAGGGGCAAAAGTGAGGCTGGCAAAAGAAGGAAGAAAAAGTTACAGTCAAAGACATGCCTGACTATTCACAAGTATCACCTTCAGAGCCCCTTTAGCAGAGAGGTTAAGGCTGGTCACCTTGCATGTGGCAACCAAGTAGATATGCAAAGGAAGTTATGGTGCTAAAAAACCTTTGCCAGATGAAGAAAACAAAGAATTGTAAACATAAGGCTCAATAACTGATGTAATTTCAACTAAGTAGGACAGTGCAGTGCAGGTGCAATCCCAAGTGGTGTCTCCAGGGGCAGTCTTTATCTTTATTATGACATTACTTCTTGTCAATAACACTTGGCATCTAATCACTTGACCAGGCCTTTCATATCTTTAAGGTCTAATCATGTCATAGGCAAGAAGTATTCAAGATGATAGCAACCAGAAAAAGTCCAATTCACTGTCGAGCTGGTTTATTAGGATGCCCTGAGACCTCCTGAGGCCACTTTTCCCACCTTAATGTCAAACCTGTTTCTCTCTAATTGTGTGACTTTTTCCATTTTTGTCATAGACCTGCCTCTCAAGGGCTGGATCGATATTATCACACAGAAAATGATGATGAGAATCCCTTCATATGTTCCCTCCTGAAGGATAATGGAATGCGCTATTGTCGCAGTGTGCCCCAAAGAAGAGTGAATAACATTGAATGTACCCTCGACGATACAAGTTACTACCTGTTACTGAGTAACAACACGGACAATATCAGCTGTATAAACTGGAATCAGTACTATACCCAGTGCCAACCTGCTGATCACAACCCATTCAAAGGAGCCATCAACTTCGATAACATTGGCTACGCGTGGATAGCAATATTTCAGGTACGTTGAGGTGTTCTTCCTTCAGTAGGTTACAGCTTTTATTTTGAGACAGGCTGGCAGATTCAATTTCTCTCATTCTGACAAAGGCCAACAGCAGCCAACAAGTAATTCACTGAAACTGGTGTCAAAACTGTGGAACACTGTGGAAATGTCAGGATATTAAGCAGCATTCTACAACCAATGAAGTACATTTTAAACAGAAGTCACTGTTGCTGTGCAGGAAGCATCACTGCCAAATTGTACACAGCAAGATCCCACAACTGACAATGAGATAGATGGGCAGTTGATTTGATGTTGACTTGGGAATGAATATTGCCCACCATTTATTTTCTAAATAATGCTCCAGGGTTCTTTAAAAACCAGCTTAGGGGATCAGTTTAATGCCTCAACACAAAGCCAAACCCTTCAACACATCCTCAGTATGGCATTGGAGTGTCAGTCAAAGGTGGTCAACTCTCTGTAAGGCATAGAGCAGGAGATGCTGTTAATAAAGCCACACCTGGAATCCTACTTCCCTTTTTGTTATTTGGAAATCATTTTCCAAATTATATTAAAAACTCAAATTATACCTAATAGTTCTTTTTATTATGGTGATGGATAGAAATAGTAACTATGAAGCTGTCACTTCTAATTGTTCATAGCTAGCAATGGGATAGATGACCAGATGTCTGTGTGGAGTTTGCACATCTCCCCATGTTGGTGTGGGTTTCCTTCGGGTGCTCCGATTTCCTCCCACAGTCCAAAGTTGTGCAGATTAGGTGAATTAGTCAGGAGTAAATGTAGACAATAAGTCTGGGTGGGATAGTCTTCGGAGGGTCGGTGTGGACTTGTTAGGCCGAAGAGCCTATTTCAACTTTGTAGGGATTCTATATAATCAATGTTTTAATGGTGTTTTAATAATCTGTGTTTTAATGGTGTTGGCCTGAAAACGAATATTTCACTTCAAGGGTGGTTGAATATATTGGGCCTGCACTCTTTGCAGTTTGGAAGATTCAGAGATAAACTTACTGAAACATACATGATCCTGCAAGGGCTTGACAGAGTAGATGTGAAAAATTGGTTCTCCTTTTGAGAGAGACTAGGAGCAGAGGGCATAATCTTAGAATAAGGAATCATCCATTTCAGACAGAAAAGAGTAAATATTGTTCTCTCAGAGGGTTGTGAATCTATGGAATTCTTATTGCAGAGGTTGGGTTGTTGAATGTGGTGTTTGAAGAAGTGACGAAAATTATAGATGAGGGTAGGGTGGTCAATGTCAACATGGACTTTAGTAAAGCATTTGTCAAGATCCCTCATTATAGACTGTTCTGTGGCAGTGGCATTCTGCAAGGATCAGTGCTGGGACCTCTGTTGTTTGTAATATATATAAATGAGTTGGTTTAAAATGTAGGTGGTCTGATTAGTAAACTTATAGGTGACATGAAAGTTGGTAGAGTTGTGGATAGTGAGGGAAGTTATCAAAGGATACAGCAGGATACAGATCAACTGGAAAGTGAGGCGGAGTTATGACAGATCAAGTTTAATCTGGACAAGTATGAGGTGATGCATTTTGGGTGGCCAACTCCAAGTGGAAAATATCTAGTAAATGGCAGGATCCTGAGGAAGATTATTAGACAGAGGGGTAACACAAGTGGATATGGTGGTAAAGAATGCATATAGCAATTTCTGCTTTCAGCTGTCAGGGCACTGAGTATAAAAGTTGACAAGAGTGGTGCTGGAAAAGCACAGCAGTTCAGGCAGCATCCGAGGAACAGGAAAATCGACGTTTCGGGCAAAAGCCCTTCATCAGGAATACAGGCAGAGTGCCTGAAGGGTGGAGAGATAAATGAGAGGAGGGTGGGGGTGGGGAAAAAGTAGCATAGAATACAATAGGTGAGTGGGGATGGGGATGAAAGTGATAGGTCTTGGAGGAGGATGGGGGAAGGTAGCAAAGTGGGTGAATGGGGGAGGGGATGAAGGTGATAGGTCAGAATAGAGTGGATAGATGGAAAAGAAGATAAGCAGGTAGGACAAGCCATGGGGACAGTGGGTTTCCAGCATCTGCTGTCATTGTTTTTACCTAAAAGTTGGCAAGTCATGTGGCAGCTGTATAAGACTTTAGTTAAGTCACGTTTGGAGAATTGTGTGCAGTTCTGGTCACCAGGAAGGATATGGCGTCAATGGGGTGGGGGCCAAAAGAGATTTATTAGGATATTGCATGCATTGGAGTGTATTGGCTGTGGGGAGAGGTTGGACAAACTTGGATTGTTTTTGCGAAAGCAAGGTGACCGAATAGAAGTGTATAAAATTATGAGAGGCACGGATAGGTTGGATATTCTGAGTGTGTTTTCCCAGATGGAAATGTCAAATAAGGTGAGGGGGAAATATTTAAAGGAGATGTGTGAGGTAAGTTTTTTTTTGCAGAGGGTGGTAGGTTCCTGGAACACACTGCCAGGCGAGATGGTAAACACAGTTACAATAACATCATTTAAAAGGCACTTAAACAGACACATGTACAGGAAGTAAATAGAGGAACCGTGCACAGATAGATGGTGTCAGGTTCAGTGCAGACATGGTATGCCAGGGGACCATTTCTCTGCCATATTGTTCTGTGTTCTTAATGCTGAGACAGTCAGATTTTTAATCAGTAGGGGATCAAGGGTTATGGAAAACAAAGGCAACTTGCAATTGACCACCCAAAATGCATCACCTCACACTTGTCCAGATTAAACTCCATCTGCCATTTCTCTGCCCAACTTTTCGACTGATCCATATCCTGAAGTACCCTTTGAAGATTATCAGATTAGATTCAACAGTGAGGTGCTGGAAAAACACAGCAGGTCAGGCAGCATCCGAGGAGCAGGAGAATCGACGTTTCAAGCATAAGCATCAGGAAACCTTGGATGCTGCCTGACCTGCTGTGCTTTTCCAGCACCACACTCTCGACTCTGATCTCCAGCATCTGCAGTCCTCACTTACTCCCAGATTATCAAATTAGCTGTGATCTCATTGAATTAAAGAGCAGACTATATGGGCCAAGATGGCCTACTTATGCTTCTACGTCAGTCATGAGTGGGCAGCAAAAGAACATTTAGGGTAGGAGTAGACCATACAGCCCCTCAGCATGTTCCAACATTCAATATGATGATAGCTGACCTCTAGCCTCAGCACCAGTTTCCCATCTGCTCCCCATATCTCTTAATTCCAGGAGAGCCCAGGAATCGCAAGCTTGAATATGTCTAATGATGGAGCATCCATAACCATTCTGGGATAACAAATTCCAAATATCCACAGCCCCCTGATTGAAGGAGCCTCTCCTCATTTCAGTCCTAAATAGTTGATCCCTTTAATATTGAGATTCCACTTCTGTGATTCGGATACCCCACTGAAGGCAAACAGCCACTCAGTGTGAAGTCTAAAATCTCCTTCAGGTTCTTAAATGGTTGATATCTTACGTCAGCTCATCTCTCACTCTCTGAGGCTCCAGAATGTATGGACTCACTCTACGCACTCTCTCAACTCAGGGACCCACCGAGTGAACCTCCATGCACTGCTTCCAACAAAAGTACTTAAGCATGAAGACTAAAACTAAACACAAGTCTTGTACACCAAAAAACCTTGAAGTAAAGACTATGCCATTTATCTTCTAATTACTCACTGGACCAACATTTTAACTTATTTTCAGTGTACACTATATTCAAGTTTCCTTAATAACCTACTTTTAAAAGAGTCTGCTCTTCCATTCTTCCTACCAAATGAATAAAGCCACATTCCCTACAATACCTTGTCTACCACCTGATATAACCGTTCTATATCTCTTAGCTGCTACACTGTATATTCCCCACAGCTTACAAAACCACATCACTGTATAACATCAGAAAACCAGCACATATTCTGTTTCATCATCTAAGTGATCACAATAGAATTAAAAATACCTGATATTCATCACCTACCATTGAGAACTCCACTAGTTACTGCCGGCAGACTTGAAAATGTCCTGCTTATCCCTGCACTCTGCCTCCTGCCCAGTATTCAATCCTCTCCCCACACTAATATATCATCCTAACTCCATGAGCCCTTATCTTATGCGTTAACATTTTATGTGGCATTTTTAACGTGTCCTTTGGAAATCTAGGTATATTACATCTACTGACTCCCCCATTTCGACTGCAAGTCACCTCCTCAATGAAATTTCATAAGTTTATGGAGCACAATTTCTTTTTCGTAAAACTTCTTTGATCATACATGAATTTCTAAATGCATTAAGACTTCCTTAAAATAGATTCCAGAATACCCAGCATTTTTCAGACTAACTGGCTTTCTTGAATAGCAGTATTGCATTGGTTAATTTCCAATCTACTAGAACCATTTCAGTAGAGTGATAGAGTCATAGGGATGTACAGCATGGAAACAGACCCTTTGGTCCAACCCGTCCATGCCGACCAGATATCCTAAATAAATCTAGTCCTATTTACCAGCATTTGGCCCATATCCCTCTAAACCTTTCCTTTTCGTATACCCTTCCAGATGTCTTTTAAATGTTGTAATAGTTCCAGCCTCCACCACTTCCTCTGGCAGCTCATTCCATACACGCACCACTCTCTGCATGAAAAAGTTGCCCCTTAAGTCCCTTTTAAATCTTTCCCCTCTCATCTTAAACCTATGCCCTCTAGTTTTGGACACCCCCATCCTGGGGAAAAGACCTTGACTATTTACCCTATGCTCTATAAGGTCACCCCTCAGCCTCTGACCCTCCTTGGAAAATAGCCCCAGCCTCTCCCTCCAACCTAGGCAACATCCTCATAAATCTTTTCTGAACTCTTTCAAGTTTCACAATATCCCTCCTTTAGTAAGGAGACCAGAATTGCATGAAGTGTTCCAAAAGTGGCCTAACCAATGTCCTGTATAGCCGCAACATGACCTCCCAACTCCTGTACTCAGTGCTGTGATCAATAAAGGCAAGCATAACAAATGCTATCCTATGTGCATGTCACTTCACTTTCAAGGAGCTATGAACCTGCACTCCAAGGTCACTTTGTTCAGCAACACTCCCCAGGACCCTACCATTAAGTGTGTAAATCCTGCCTTGATTTGCCTTTCCAAAATGCAGCACCTCACATTTATCTAAACTAAACTCCATCTGCTAATCCTTAGCCCATTGGCCCGTCTGATCAAGATCCCATTGTACTCTGATGTAACCTTCTTTGCTGTCTACTCCACCTCCAATTTTGGTCTCATCTGCAAATTTACAAACCACACCTCCTACATTCACATACAAATCATTTGTACAAGTGAGGAAAAGCAGTGGACCCAGCACCAATCCTTATGGCACACCACAGGTGACAGGCCTCCAGTCTGAAAAACAGCCCTCCACCACCACCCTCTGTCTTCTACCTTCAAGCCAGTTCTGTATCCAAATGGCTAGTTCACCCTCTGTTCTGTGTGATCTAGTTAACCAGTCTACCGTGAGGAATCTTGTCAAACAACTTACTGAAGTCCATATGGATCATGTCCACCACTCTGCCCTCATCAACCCTCTTTGTTACTTCTTCAAAAAAACTCAATAAACTTCATGAGATGCGATTTCCCACATACAAAGCCATGTTGACTAGCCCTAATCAGTCCTTGCCTTTCCAAATACATAGAAATTCTGTCCCTCAGGATTCCCTCCAACAACTTTCCCCCATTGATGTCAGGCTCACTGGTCTATAGTTCTCTGGCTTGTCCTTACCACCTTCTTTAAATTGTGATACCACGTTAGCCAACCTTCAGTCTTCCGGCACCTCACCTGTGGATGTCAATGATACAAATATCTCAGCAAAGGGCCCAGCAATCACTCTCCTAGCTTCCCACAGAGTTATAGGGTACACTTGATCCGGTCCTGGATTTATCCACCTTTATGTGTTTTAACACATCCAGCAATGCCTCCTCTGTAATATGGACATTTTTCAAGATGTTGTTATTTGCTTCCCCACATCCATTATCTTCCACATCCTTCTCCACAGTAAACATGATGCAAAATACTCATTTAGTATCTCCCTCATCTCCTAGTTCCATGTCTAAGTGGCCTTGCTGATCTTTAAGGGGCTGTATTCTCTCCCTAGTTACTCTTTTGTCCTTATTGTATTTGTAGAATCCCTTTGTATTCTCCTAAACCCTATTTGCCAAAGCTATCTCATTTCCCCTTTTTGCCCTCCTGACTTCCCTCTTAAGTTTACTCCAACTGTTTTTATGCCATTCTGGGGATTCACTCAATCTGTCCTGCCTATAGCTGACATATGCTTCCTTCTTATTCTTGACCAAAACCTGAATTTCTCTAGTCATCCAGCATTCCCTACACCTACCAGCCTTACCCTTCAACCTAATACAAACATACTGTCTCTGGACTCTTGTTATCTAATTTCTGAAGGCTTCCCATTTTCGAGCCATCTCTTTACCTGCGAACATCTGCCCCCAGTCAGCTTTTGAAAGTTCTTGCCTAATACCATCAAAATTAGCCTTTCTCCAATTTAAAACTTCAACTTTTAGATCTGGTCTATCCTTTTCCATCACTATTTTAAAACTAATATAATTATGATTGCTGGCCTCAAAGTGCTCCCCCACTGACACCTAAGTCACCTGCCCTGCCTTATTTCACAAGAGTAGGTCAGGTTTTGCATCTTCTCTAGTAGGTACATCCGTATATTGAATCAGAAATTTTCTTGTACACACTTAACAGAATTCCTCTCCATCCAAGCCCTTAACACTATAGTAGTTCCAGTCTTTGTTTGGAAAGTTAAAATCCCCTAACGTAACCACCTTATTACAGATAACTGAGATCTCCTTACAAATTTATTTCTCAATTTCCCGCTGACTACTTGGGGGGAATATAGTACAAATCTAATAAGGTGATCATTTCTTTCTTATTTCTTAATTCCACCAAATAGCTTCCCTGGACTATTCCCACAAATATCCTCCCTAAATAGAGCTGTAACATTAACCCTAATCAAAAACGCCACTCCCTCTCTTCTCTTGTCCTTTCAATCCTTCCAGTATTTTAGAAACTTTGGAAAATCGAAGCCACTACATCCAAAATCTCTTCAGCTCTTTTATCTCACCCTAGGCGATAGCCATTAAGTCCTGGAGTTTGACAATCTCTAGACTGTTGGGTTTCTCTGATACTTTTTCTTGGCTGATGTTAATTACATCAAATTCCTCACTCTTTTTGGCTCCTTAGTTACCGATAATTTGGTGAGATTGGACAATAGTCTTGAATTATTGAGGACATTAATCTTTAGTGCACGGTGTCAGCAGGCAGTAATCTTCAGTGCATGGTATCTATACATAACAGACTCGGCTACAGTGAAGAGAATCAGTGAACCTTTTTTTTTCAGAGAGTAGTTTTGGAGCAAGATAATCAAGATTTTGCTCTTTGAAATGAAGGGCAGCATCATTTATTAATACAAGCATTAGTATTAACTGCAAATTCTCAAGAGATGAGTGGGAACTATTTTGCCTCGAGAAATGGAAATGGCTTGAAGTGAATGCTGACGACTTGTTTAGTTGCACTTGACTCTGAGTCACTCTTTGATTCTGAATTGAGTACAGTACTTTCTCAGTAATGACCATGTACTGCAATAGTTCTCAAAATTACACAGGCCCTTTTCCCTGCTGTCAGGTTGTTCTCAGTCTGTACCAAGAGTGCTGATCGATTTCCAACCTGCAAGTGAAATCCACTGAGATATTTTTAAGTCATTCTTATTTCTTTAGATTCTTGTGTGACAATTTAAAGTTCATAGAATTCCTACAGTGCAGAAAGAGCCCACCGAGACTGCACTGACCCTCGAAGGAGCATCCCACCCACACCCAGCCCCCAACCTCACATTGGCCATGGCTAATTCACCTAACCTGCATCTCTCTGGACACTACAGGGCAATTTTTTTTTAGCACAGCCAATCCACTTAACCTGCACATCTTTGGACTGTGGGAAGATCACCCAGTGGAAATCTGCATAGACACAGGGAGAATATGGAAAATCCACACAGTTACCCAAGGCTGCAATTGAACCCAGGTCCTTGCTGCTTTGAGGCAGCAGTGCTAACCACTGTGCCCCATGAAGCCCTAACATAACATTCACGGACAGTCTGATCAGAACCTGGGACATTGGCACCAGTACTGGGGAAGAAGGGACCTGTTCCGATCAGGTGATCTTCATCTGAACCATGCTGGGGCCAAAGTCCCAGTGAATTGCATAACTAGGGCTGTAGACAGGACTTTAAATTAAAGAGAAAGGGGAGGATTCAGTTATGGGGGAAATCAGAAAACCTGAATTAAAGGAAGAAGTAAGAATGCAGAACTCAGGAGAGGTTATTAAAATCTCCAGCACAGACACAAATAGGACAGAGTGTGTGAAAAGGATTAGCCATCAAACTTCAAGCAGACTGGGCAAATGAATAACAATGAGAAGAGGGCCGGTTAATACAGGACTGAAGGAGTTCTCTGAATGCATGCACTATAAGGAATAAAGGTAAAGGAGCTTATGGTGCCGATTGAAATGGGCAGGTATGATGTGGTGGGCATCACGGAGACATGGCTACAAGGGGATCAGGATCGGGAGCTGAATATTCAAGACATACATCCTATCAAAAAGACAGCCGGGGGTGTGGTTGCTTTATTAGTAAGAAATTAAATTCAATCAATACTAAAAAACAAAGTAGGGTCAGATGGTGTAGAATCTGTGTGGGTAGAATTGAGGAACCGAAAAGGTACAAAAACCATAGTTGGAGTTATGTACAGGCCTACAAACAGTAGTCAGGAGCTGGGGCGCAAGCCACACCAGGAGATAGAAAAGATGTGTAGGAAAGGCAAAGTTACAGTGATCATAGGAGATTTCAATATGCAGGTGGACTGGGAAAATCAGGTTGGTAGTGGTTCAAAAGAAAAGGAATTTGTGGAATGTCTATGAGATGGCTTTTTGGAGCAGCGTGTGGTGGAGCCCACTAGGGAACCGGCAATACTGGATTCAGTGTTGTGTAATGAGACAGATTTGATAAGGGAGTTTAAGGTGAAGGAACTGTTAGGAGGCGGTGATCATAATATGATTGAACTTACTCTCCAATTTGAGAAGGAGAAGATAGAATCAGAGATAATTGTGTTACAACTGGATAAAGGCAACTAAGAGGCATGAGGGAGGAGCTGGGTAGAATTGACTAGGAGAGGAACCTAGCAGGAAAGACAGTGGAACAGCAATGGCAGGAGTTTCTGGGAGTAATTCAGGAGACACAGCAGAGATTCATCCAGAGGAAAAAGCAGCACGGTATAGGGAGGATGAGGCAATCATGGCTGACTTAGGGATAGCATGAAAGCAAAAGAGAAAACATATAATGTGGTAAAACACAGTAGGAAACCAGAGAATTGGGAAGCTTACAAAGACTAACAGAGGGCAACAAGAAGAGAAATAAGGAGGGAGAAGATTAAATAGCCAACCAGTAATATAAAGAAAGACTATAAGAGTTTCTTTAGATATATAAAGGGCAAAAGAGAGGCAAAAGTGGAAAATGATACTGGAGAGATAATAGTGGGCAACAAGAAAACGACTGAGGAACTGAATAATTTCTTTGCGTCAGTCTTCACAGTGGAAGACATGAGTAATATCCCAAAACTTCAAGAGAGTGAAAGGGCAGAGCTGTGTATGGTGGCCATCACCAAGGTGAAAGTGCTAGAAAAACTGAATGGCCTAAAGGTGGATAGATCAGATGGACTACACCCCAGAGTTCAAAGGGAGAGAGCTGAAGAGAAAGTGGAGACGTTAGTGGTGATCTTTTCAGAATCGCTAGAATCAGAGAGGGCCCCAGAGGACTGGAAAAGCACTAGCCTAACACCCCTGTTTAAAATGGAGTAAGGCAAAAGACAGAAAATCATAGACCGATTAGCCTAACCTTGGTCATGGTAAGACCCTGGAATCCATTGTGAAGGATGAGATTTCTGAATACTTGGAAGTGTATGGTAAAATAGGGCAAAGTCAGCGTGGTTTCATCAAGGGAACATCATGCCTGACAAATCTGGTAGAATTCTTTGAGGAGGTAATGAGCAGGTTAGACCAAGGAGAACCAATGGATGTTATCTACCCGGACTTCAAGAAGGCCTTTGACAAGGTGCCACACAGGAGGCTACTGAGTAAGATAAGGGCCCATGGTGTCAAAGGCAAGGTGCTAGCATGGATGGAAGCTTGGCTGCCTGCAGAAAGCAGAGAGTGAGGATAAAGGGGCCCCTCTCAGGATGGCAGCCAGTGACAAGTGATGTTCCGCAAGGGTCCGTGTTGGGCCCACAACTTTTCACTTTATACATTAATGATCTAAATGAAGAAACTGAGGGCATTCTGGCTACGATTGCAGACTATACAAAGATGGGTGAAGGGACAGGTAGCAATGAGGAGGCGGGGAGGCTGCAGAAGGATTTTGACAGGTTAGGAGTGTGGGCAAAGAAGTGGCAGATGGAGTACAATGTGGGAAAGTGTGACGTAATGCACTTTCATCGGAAAAATAGAGGCATGGGCTATTTTCTGAATTGTGAGAAATTCAGAAGTCTGAAGTTCAAAGAGATTTGGGAATTCTAGTCCAGGATTCTCTCAAGATAAACTTGCAGGTTGAGTCAGTAGTTAGGAAGGCAAATGCAGTGATGGCATTTATTTTGAGAGGGCATAGTATAAAAGCAGGGATACATTTCTGAGGTTTTCTCAGACTCTGGTCAGACCACATTCAGAGTACTGTGTTCAGTTTTGGGCCCCATATCTCAGGAAGGATGTACTGGCCCTGCAGCATGATCTGAGAAGGCTCATGAGAATGGTCCCAGGAATGAAAATATGAGGAACATTTGAGGATTCCGGATCTATACTTGATCAAGGTTAGAAGGAGGAGAGGGGAATATAATTGAAACATACAGAATACTGGATGGCCTGAACAGAGTGGATATTGGGAAGATGTTTCCATTGGTAGGAGAGACTAGGACCCAAAGGCACAGCCTTAAAGTAAAAGAAAGACATTTTTAGAATGGAGATAAGGAGAAACCTCTTCAGTCAGAGAGTGGTGAATCTTAAGAAATTCATTGCCAGAGAAGGCTGTGGAGGCCAGGTCATTGAGTATATTTAAGACTGAGATAGATATGTTCTTGAATATCAAGGGGTTCAAAGGTTATGGGGAGAAAGCGGGAGAATGGGATTGAGAAACTTATCAGCCATGATTGAGTGGCGGAGCAGACTCGATGGGCTGAATGGCCTAATTTCTGCTTCTACGTCTTAAGGTCTTATAGTTCAGGAACAAAAGTCTTCTTCTGAGGCAGCCCTTTAGGAGCAAAGACAACTTGCTAGCACTGTGATATTGGGAGTCCTGAGACTACTAGACAGTCCAATGCTGGCTTCACATATCCTGCCACAGAAAGGGTGGGTAATATTTGAAAAGGAAGGTATATTTTTTCTTGTTTCCATGTGGGCCTATCAGAGACACTCAAATGACTGGCACCTTCAGGGTCACTTCTTCTCCAATTCAGGCAGCTCTGGCCAAGATGTACCAGAGTGAGTGATGGCTGTCAGCTTCAAGTTAGGAATGGATGTGACTCAGAGAGCAGAATTCCTGTATCGGAGCCCAGCAGTCTCATTGAGGACAATTAAATAAAAGGAACAGTTTACCTTATGACAACTTGACCTGCTGTCATAGGATTCAACTGTGACAAGAAAATAAATTCTTTGTACTGTACATTTTGGTGCTGGTTGCCATGGAGAATGTGTTGCATTTGATGCTGTCTCAGTACACAGTGATCCTGGGTCTGCTGTCTAACATGTGAGAGGTTGCTTTATGTCATTCAGGGAAAATATTTCTGGCCCTGCAGTGTTATTGCTGCTCATCAAACCCGAATGGTGGTGCTGGAAAAGCAGCAATAAAAAAACAAGCAATTAATTTCTAGATAGGTAGAACTGAAAAGCAGCACAGTTTTATTCAACCCGTATGGAAATTTGGTTAGACCACACACGTATATTGCTACTTTCTTTTTTATTCACTCTTGGGATGCTGGCTAGCCAGCATTTATTGGCCAATACCTAGTTTCCCTTGAGAAGGTGGTGGTGAGCTGCCTTCTCGAACTGCTGCAGTCCATGTGCTGTAGGTAGACCTGCGATGCCATTAGAGAGGGACTTCCAGGATTTTGACCCATTGATACTGAAGGAACAATGATATATTTCCAAGGCTGGATGGTGAGTGGCTTGGAGGGGAACTTGCAGAGGGTGGTATTCCCATGTTTCTGGTGCCTTTTTTCTTCGAGGTGGAAGTGGCCATAAGTTTGGAACATGCTGTCCAAAGATCTTTGGTGAATTTCTACAGTGTATTTTGTGAGGAATAAATATTACTTCTGCAACAGAGTATTAGTGGTGGAGGGAGTGGATACTTGTGGATGTGGTGCCAATGATGCGGGATGCTTTGACCTGGATGATGTCAAGCTTCTGGCGTGCTGTTGGAACTGCACCCATCCAGGCAGGTAGGGAGTATTCTGTCACACTCCTGACTTACGCTTTGTAGATGGTGGACAGGCTTTGGAGAGTCAGGCAGTGAGTTATTTGCTGCAGTATTCCTGTGAACTTTTCTGGTCCCTGTATTATGATCCAGATGCACTGGGGAAAGTAGACAAGGATCATACAGGAGCTGAAAAAGACTTCCTCATCAGGAAAGGCTGAACAGACTAGGCATGATCTATCAATTATAGAGTAAACAGAAAGTCATCAAATGGTCCAATCGGCTAGACATGAGAAAATATTTCTACATGCTGGAGAGTCCCAAGCTAGATATATATTATATACAAGGCAAGTTCCTAAATATAAGCCACTCACTAATAAATGCAAATGAGAACCCAGGAGAAATTTGATTACTGAATAATTGGTGGGAATATGGAACTTGAATGAGGAGCAGCTGAGGTAACGAGCATGGATGTGTTTGAGAGAAAGCTGGATAAATACGAGGCAGAAAGGAGTAGAAAGATATTCTGTCAGGTTCAGATAAAGGGAGGTGGGTGTAGGGTTGCTTGCAGCGTAAATGCAGGTATCCACCACTTGCTCTGGCCAGAAGCAATGATCAGCTTCTATGTGCTACATTCTCAAGGTAACTCAGTAACCTTCAACATCACCTCAGTAACCTTCAACTGAGATGAACAAAAAGTTCCAAATTCCTCTGCGTAGCTCTTAGCAAAAGCTGCCTGGAACACTTGAGGATCAAACGTTATTGCCTGCAAACAAATTATCTTGAAGAGGATTAATTGATAAACAGCTTATCTTTTATATTTTACATAGTAATAACCAAATGAAGATTAAGTGCATAAAACAGGAGGTTAGGATCTTGCTTTTACCGCAGGGCATGGTGTTCAAGGCAGAACAAGGCAGTAAGCCAGTAAAAAAAAACTTGCAAGGACATTATTACATATCCTGGGAGGGGGAAGCTCACGCCAAGCTTTCTGATATAATGCCTTTTCAGTTTTGGATATGATGCTTGACATGTTTCGGAACTAATCCTTGGGGTTTATTTTTTTTCTCTTCTTTCAAATGGATTAATTGAAAAACATGCAAAACTGAAACAAACTCTCAAACTGGCGTGCTTGAATTGGAAGTTAATCCATGCATGTGAGAATGTTCATGCACAGCTCACTGAGCATCGCAGTAGGTAGTTATCGCTACACTTGTTTGACCTTTGTCAACCAGAGACTTTTAATGGGTGGAGAGGCAGAGATGAGGAAACCAAGCACTGTCCACCCAGTCAGTCATCTCCCACAATGTTCAGACACATCCTCCACACTATGGGAGGCAGAGGATTAAATGGAAGTTACTGGAACATACTGTTTAGCTGCTGTGATATGGGAAATATTTATAGCCTGTCCTCTGTCACACCTGTGAATCAATGTTCTCTTAGTGGGCTCATCATATGACTTGCCCCCAACACTTCAGCCACTGGCTTACCTACACCAATCAGAAAGCAAAATAATTACCAAATTAGATGATGGATATCTATCAACTAGTGGCTTTCCCCACCCTGACAGTTTCAATAGTTTTGTAAATGGTAAAGAGAAATATTCTGAGAAACTGATGCTCTCCCCTCCATAACAAAGCATTTCCCTGTGATGTTTCTCCATGGTTGGACACAGCATTGTCTTAGAGATTGATTCCTGGAGACTCCAGGCCAATCCTGAGGAGTTGGCAGCCCCACTCTTTGCTGCAGACCTTCCCAATCCCAATGTTTACTGGAAGCTCTGTGCAGTCTGAGCAGTTGGGAGGGCTTTGTGACCCCTGTAGTTTACTGCACCACCATACACACTGAGCTGCATTGCAAAGATAGGAGGTCAGTGCGTCACCAGTTTAGACTCCACCCAACACTCTCAGCAATCCCTCAA
The DNA here is from genome assembly GCF_004010195.1 of Chiloscyllium plagiosum. Lineage (NCBI taxonomy): Eukaryota > Metazoa > Chordata > Chondrichthyes > Orectolobiformes > Hemiscylliidae > Chiloscyllium > Chiloscyllium plagiosum. The sequence goes on from NC_057733.1 coordinate 8,329,385, forward strand.
TTCACTATCACCCGCAATTACTTTCACACCCTTTTCTCCTGCAGCTTCCTATTCTAAAAAAAAGTGCCACTTCTATACCTTGGTGTTAACCAACTCCCGTTCACTGGGAAAACGGATCTGAGTTTGGCATCAATACGTGAGCAACAATGCCACAATCTTATCTGCAGGTCCAACAATACTGCTCTTGTGTGGAGCTTTCCCTGTTTTATATTCATCCATGTGATATGGGCATCAATTATTGCCTGTCCCATTTGCCCTTAGTGAGCTGCCTTCTTGAACCGCTGCAGCCCGCGTGCTATGGAGTTCCAGGATTTTGACCCAGCAACAGTGAAGGAACGGCGATATATTTCCAGGTCCATTATGTACAAAGCTCTCCCTTTGACCTTCCGCCCATTAACCAGTGCCAGGGCACACCAGCGGGCACCTCATCATTTGGCCACAGCCTAAGAAAACCCTTTCTGAAAATAAATTGCATCCATAAATAGTTCTCTTATTTATAACCTTCCTTCTGTTAACACTGAGATACAGAGGACCTGAAAATTATTTGAAATGATTCCGAACACACTGTAGTATGCTAATAAGTAGTTCCAGATGTTAATGAGAACCATTTTCTGACTCCACACCCAACCACCACCAGTCCCCACACCCACCCCCAACCCAAGCCCCTGCTCCTTCATCAACACAGCACTATATGTTCTTTCAGGAGAGATGGTTCGGTGCTGTTTCGTGCAACAGAAGTATTTTGTAACCGACATTACTAGTCCAGGCAACACGTGCTCCCAATCTGACATGCCACTGCTACAGCGCGGTTAGACACAACCCAACCCCTCCTCCGAGCTCACCCCTGCTCCACCACTCCCCCCTCCCCCCAACTCCATGCCTCTCAACTGACAGATGTTGCCTGCCTTCCCAGACACTCAGCTGGCTTCACTCCCGCACACATCTGTCCCTGTTCAACAGCTACAGTCCTCTTGCTCGCTCGCACGTCTTTATTTTTGGCCATTGCTTTCCTTCCTTTTCCCTGTTCCAAGTTACTTTTCCTGAAAGCAAAGCTTTGCACGCCAGCAAGTGGGAGCCCCGTCATTGTGGAGCTGACCTCAGAACAGGCCTCGGCAATCTAACCTCAAGAGTCTGTTCCAAGGTTCATGGTGCTCAAGCCTGTAGGCATCTTCACCCATGTTCTTACCCCAATCCTCACGCACCTGGCCTTGACATCACATGGGCCTGGTACCACACACATGCAATTGGCAGCCATTAATGGTCCCCATTAGCAGCAGTTGGTTCTACCAGGCTGACCTTTACCCATTCCTTTGTTTAGTCTCCCTGGGCTCCATCTTTATCCATCATTTACTCCTTCTCCATCTCTCTTTTAGCATTTATTCCAACCTTTTCTTCGCTCCAGTCAATTCTGAAGAAGGATCACTGGACCTGAAACATTATCTCTGATTTGTGTCCACAGATGCTGCCAGACTTGCTGAGTTTCTCCAGCAATTTCTGTTTTTCTTTTGCGTTTCGACATCCGCTGTTATTTTGTTTTTTTTTTGTTCAGATGCAATTCATGACAAAGTGGGAGGTGATGCACTTTGGAAGAAGGAATAAGACAAGGGAGTAGAAACAGGGATCATGGATTTCTAGAATCATACAGTACAGAAGAAGCCTTTTGGCTCATCAAGCCTGAACTACTACCAACTTAGACCCACTTTCTCACACCAGGCCCATAGCCTTGATTGTTATGACATTTTGAAAGTTTGTCAAGTACTTTTAAAGGTTGTGAGATTTCCTGCCTCCATTACCTTCCATTACCTTCCCAGGCAGTATATTTCCAGACTCCCACCACCATCTGGTTCAAAACCTTTATCTCAATCCCCTCTAAACCTCCTGCTTTTCACTTTAAATTTATGCACCCTTGTTATTGATCCTTCAACTGAGGGGAATAGTTGCTTTCTATTCACCCTGTCCAGGCGCCTTATAATCTTACATGCCTCTATCAGGTTTCCTTCAACCTTTTCTGCTCACAGGAAAACAACCCAAGCTTATCCAGCCTCTCTTCCTCACAAAAATGCTCCACCCCAGGCAACATCCCACTGAATCTCCACTGCACACCTTGAAGTGTTTGTCCACAGATCCCTGAATCTGATAAGACAGGTTCGTAGGGTCGTGAAGAAGGCATACAGGACATTTGCCCTTATCAGTCGAGGCCTGTATTATTAGAGCAGGCAGCCTCTAATAGAGGTGTGCTGGACTTTGGTTAGGCCCTGCACCAACCCCTGACGCACTCCACTTATCACAGGCCTCCAGTCCAACAAGCATCCTACTGGTGTGTCATTATGAAAACTATCGACAGATATAAAAATAATTAACTTTCCTTATGTCATAACAGTCATTTTCTGTGGTCTAGTAGCCTCAATCTGTTATTAACGTATCTGCATAAATTATAAAATTTGTGTTATAAAACGGAGGTTGACTAAAACTAAACCAGAGAACTAAAACCGAAATATCCAAAGAGGAGCACCTTGCCTTATAATCTGTAAAAGGAGTGTGAAAAGTGGTATAACCAGCTTTTCAGAAACTTCTAATGGTTAAATAAAATAAATCCCTGACACAGCTGAAAATGTGTTGCTGGAAAAGCGCAGCAGGTCAGGCAGCATCCAAGGAGCAGGAGAATCGACGTTTCGGGCATGAGCCCTTCTTCAGGAATGAGGAAAGTGTGTCCAGCAGGCTAAGATAAAAGGTAGGGAGGAGGGACTTAGGGGAGGGGCGTCGGAAATGCGATAGGTGGAAGGAGGTCAAGGTGAGGGTGATAGGCCGGAG
>NC_057733.1:8336278-8337319 GCF_004010195.1 Chiloscyllium plagiosum
TACGTTCGGGACATCACCCATGCCCTCCACCTCCTCCATGATTTTCGCTTCCCCGGTCCCCAATGCCTTATCTTCACCATGGACATCCAGTCCCTGTACACCTCCATCCCCCACCATGAAGGACTCAAAGCCCTCCGCTTCTTCCTTTCCCACCGTACCAAACAGTACCCTTCCACTGACACCCTCCTTCAACTGACTGAGCTGGTCCTCACTCTAAACAACTTTTCTTTCCAATCCTCCCACTTCCTCCAAACCAAAGGAGTAGCCATGGGCACCCGCATGGGCCCCAGCTATGCCTGCCTCTTCATAGGATATGTGGAACAGTCCATCTTCCGCAGCTACACTGGCACCATTCCACACCTTTTCCTCCGCTACATCGATGACTGTATCGGCGCTGCCTCATGCTCCAATGAGGAGGTTGAACAGTTCATCCACTTTACCAACACCTTCCACCCCAACCTCAAGTTTACCTGGACCGTCTCAGACACCTCCCTCCCCTTCCTAGACCTCTCCATTTCTATCTCGGGTGACCGAATCAACACGGACATTTACTATAAACCGACCGACTCCCACAGCTACCTAGACTGTACCTCCTCCCACCCTGCCCCCCGTAAAAACGCCATCCCATATTCCCAATTCCTTCTTCTCCGCCACATCTCCCAGGAGGACTAGTTCCAATACCGAACAACCCACATGGCCTCCTTCTTCAAAGACCACAATTTCCCCCCAGACGTGATCGACGATGCTCTCCACCTCATCTCCTCCACTTCCCGCTCCTCTGCCTTTGAGCCCAGCCCCTCCAATCGCCACCATGACAGAACCCCACTGGTCCTCACCTACCACCCCACCAACCTCCATATACATCGTAAGATCCGTCGTCATTTCTGCCACCTCCAAACGGACCCCACCACCAAGGATATATTTCCCTCCCCTCCCCTATCAGCATTCCAAAAAGACCCCTCCCTCCGTTACTCCCTCGTCAGGTCCATACCCCCCACCAACCCAACCTCCACTCCTGGCACCTTCCTCTGCAACCGCAAG
>NC_057733.1:8337685-8348404 GCF_004010195.1 Chiloscyllium plagiosum
CCCCCCTACCTTTTATCTTAGCCTGCTTGGCACACTTTCCTCATTCCTGAAGAAGGGCTCATGCCCGAAACGTCGATTCTCCTGCTCCTTGGATGCTGCCTGACCTGCTACGCTTTTCCAGCAACACATTTTTCAGCTCTGATCTCCAGCATCTGTAGTCCTCACTTTCTCCTCTCGAAATTATCGCCAGGTATTCCAGAATGTTCTGTGCTTTCTCCATTAAATCTTCTGTCAGGAATATTAACGAGTTGTGTTATTTTGATGGTGCTTAGTCTGAGACATAAGGAGGCTGTGAGAGCCAGCTATTCTCTCTTGAGAGCTAAAGGCTGTTAGCTCGTTGTGGATGGCAGCTTGCACTGGGCTCTTTATCCAACTGTCCCCTTTTTATATCCTTGATGACATATCAATATTTCTACAATAGGATTGGTCCTATGTTGTCAAAACCATCAGATTTAAATTTAATAGATTTTTTGGTGTCTAAGCACCTGGTTCAAATTGATTGGCTCAATTCAAAAGCCTGTTGTCTTGGTAAACAGGGTGCTGATTGACCTGCTAACTGTACAAATGCTTCAGTTTGGGCTCTCTGTGTACTTGCAAACTTTCAAGCTGCTGCTCACAGACATCCATTTTAAATCTCTAAGCACAGAAAAAGCACATGACCTTTTAAAGGGACCACGCAACGCTTTCCTCCTAGTTGTTACAAACACCTAATTCTAACTTCCTGCCTCCCAATCCACAACAATCAGCTTTCTTTCATAAATGAGGCAAATCTTTGTGGAGCCAGACCAGATTAGAGAGCCAGGTATCCTTCCCTAATCCACATGTATGAACCAGTTGGGGTTTTGTGATAATCTGATAGTCTTATGGTGACTTTTACTAATCCCAGTTTTTAATCTCCAGATCATTTCTGGACCAATTATAAAATTCTCCAAAGTTTGTTCTGTCTGACAGTCTTCTGGGATTTAAACTCACATTAACTGGATTATTAGTCAAAGTTTTGAATTTTTGTGGATTTATATCCTGTGCCAAGGACATCAATTACCAAATGTCTGGGATCAAACACAGTCTAGAACCATCCAAAAATGGGCAAGGGCAATTTTATTTCTTGATTAGGTCTTGATTTTATTGAAGTTAAAATGCAGAATGATCGGTTGAAGTAGAACAGCTTGATTTGATTGATGTCAAGCTCTGACTTTCTGAAATATCTGATTTTTTTCTCAGGTTATAACCTTGGAAGGATGGGTTGACATCATGTATTTTGTCATGGATGCTCATTCGTTTTACAATTTCATCTACTTTATCCTTCTCATCATAGTAAGTATTCAGGTCAAAATGTTTTTCTCTCTCTGGGCATGTAGGCATCAACTTGAAAGATGTTGTGAAACTTGAAAGGGTTCAGAAAAGATTTACAAGGATGTTGCCAGGGTTGGAGGATTTGAGCTATAGGGAGAGGCTGAACAGGCTGGGGCTGTTTTCCCTGGAGTGTCGGAGGCTGAGGGGTGACCTTATAGAGGTTTACAAAATTATGAGGGGCATGGATCGGGTAAATAGACAAAGTCTTTTCCCTGGGGTCGGGGAATCTAGAACTAGAGAGCATAGGTTTAGGGTGAGAGGGGAAAGACATAAAAGAGACCTATAGGGCAACCTTTTCACACAGAGGGTGGTACGAGTATGGAATGAGCTGCCAGAGGAAGTGGTGGAGGCTGGTACATTTGCAACATTTAAGAGACATTTGGATAGGTATATGAATAGGAAGGGTTTGGAGGGATATGGGCCGGATGCTGGCAGGTGGGACTAGATTGGGTTGGGATATCTGGTCAGCATGGTCGGGTTGGACCGAAGGGTCTGTTTCCATGCTGAACATCTCTATGACTCTATGATTATGACTATCTGATCCTCGTTGTCTTTAGAATGCCATGTTTCAATGGAGTGGACTGTGAGGCCATTCCAAAAAACCAGTGAGAGTTAGCCACAACTGAATCCAGGCCAAATTAGAGCAACAGTTCCCTATATCCATATGAACATTACAGTTTACAATGGTTTGATAGTTTCATGCCGATTTTTACTTCCCAGCCTTTTTACTTCAAGATCCTTTTTAAACTAAATATAAAATTCTCACTTTTATTCTGTCAAATTACAGCAGGATTCAAACTTGCATTCTTTGGATTAATAGTCCAAGATTCTGAATCATGAGTTTATGATTATCACCATGACACGACCAGTTCCAGTGGAGAGGGGCCACAACAGGTTTTTGCAGGGGTTGCAAAATTGGGCTCTTTGCCCTGCTGGTTGAGGCACTATGGGAACCCAGAGAGGCTGAAAATAATCTTCTTTCAACTACTTTTCACTGCGCCCTATGTGGACCACCGTGCTTGAGAGGGTTAGAGAACAGCTTTGTCAAGCATGTAACAGAAGCAAGTTGATCATGACATCAGTCAGTGTCTAACACTCATTTGAAGTTTAACCTGTTTACTTGAACCTTGTGGGTCCTGTTAATGCAATTTCTTAAACAATCGCAGCTGGACATGCTTTAAGCTGCTCTTAGAACCTTCACCATTCGTGTTATGCAAGGGCATCAGAACTTTCAATTGAGCTGCTTTGGCCTTTGCTGGACAGAGGTATTGTGTGTGTGTAGTGTTGATGGAGGACAGGGTGAAGAATGGGTTTTTCATTCCAAGGACTCTTCTTGAGGCTTTCTCGGGGTCTACGTTTTGATTTTCTGATACTACTTGTTTGTTTGCAAGGGCTCCTTGTGTATTCTCATCAACTCAGTTATTGGGTGATGCCATCACATATTAACAATATCTTCTGTAGTCGTGTTAATGCAGAATATATTATTTTGTGTATATGATGCATTCGGACTGACGCAGAAGCAGAATTAGAATTCATTGATGTCCTCAAGAATGGCCAACCCTGCTTTAAACTTAAAGATACTATACACAAGGAAAGCACTAAATTCCTAGAATTATTTAAATTAGCACAACAGGCATAAGTTAACAAGGGTTTCTTTTCCGAATTTTTGACACATACTTCAAAACACAAAAGGCTTTGACTCTAATCTTAGTTACTACAGACCAGTGAGATCATAGCTAATTTGTTTACCTCACATATTCGCAAAGGTGGAACTTTAACCCAGGTAATTACTACCTTTTTACTGCATTGATCTCAATCTGATTTAAGTTTAACGATTGACACACAGAGCTCATAACAACATCACCCAATGAAATTTTCTCCATGTATTAATTTTTGAAACCAAAACAGAAATTACTCAGCAGGTCTGGCAACATCTGTGGAGAGAAATCAGTTAACATTTCAGGGTCGAGTGACCCTTCCTCAGATCTGATGGTAGCTCGGAAAATGTCAATTCAACACACCACCTTGTTCCCTGGTCAACATCTCTATCTCTGCGAAGCTCAGCATCACCTCACTTTCCACTTGCAGCCTTCTGGACTCAATATCAATTTCAACAATTTTAGGGCTCAAGCTTTCCTATGTCCTGACCCCAACCCTCATACACCAGGCCTTGTTATTCACAAAGTCTGCTATTACACACCACCCATTGTTAACCACTAACACTCCCCATTAATAGCTATTCGTCCTCCAAGCCAGATCATTATCTATTCCTTTGTCTGTCCAACTGTTCTTCTTGCTCTGTCAACTCTATCTCCACCTATCATTTACTCCTCCGCCCACCTATCTTCCCCATATAAACTGATATTTTCCTAGCTACCATCCATTCTGAGGAAGGTTAACTCTGATTTCCCTTCACAGATGCTGCCAGACCTGCTGAGCTTTTCCAGCAATTTCAGTTTTTGTTTCAGATTTATAGCATCTGAAATTCTTTTGGTTTTTGTTAATTCTTCAACCTATGCAGCTAAAGTTAGAGATTCCACGTTCATTTGCAAATAATTCATTATCATAGTGATTTCAAGTTTTCCTCACTGCTAATTCATTGTGAATGGGTATGAAATGGTTCTGTCTCCTTTGCAGCCTCTCTCTCAGCCAACACCCCTTGCAGGTTCCCTGCCTTCAATTCTCTTCAAGCTTCCTGTTCTACCCACCTCACTTCCACTCACTTCCTCCCAACCTTCCTGCCTCCCTCAATTTCTTCCCAGCCCTCTTACTGCATTCCCCTTCTGTCCAGATTCAGCACCCCCTTTTTAAATTTTTTTATTCATTCATGGAATGAGGGCATTACTGGCCAAGCCAACATTTATCGCCCAACCCTAATTGTCCTGAGGGCAGTTAAGAGTCAACCATATTGCTGTGGGTCTGGAGGCCTGGACAGGGAAAGACGGCAGTTTCCTTCCCTAAAGGACATTAATGAACCAGATAGGTTTATCTGACAATTGACAGTGAATTCATGGTCATCATTAGACTGCCAAGTTTATTTGGAAGTACTAGCTTTTAGACACTGCTCTAAGTGCAGCGCTCTGAAAGCTAGTGCTTCCAAATAACCCTGTTGGACTATAACCTGGTGTTGTGTGTTTTTTTAATTTAGTCCACCCCAGTACCTCAACATCATATTAGACTGTTAATGGCAGAATTTCATTGAATTCAAGTTCCAGTGTCTGGCGTGGTGGGATTTGAACCCACGTCCCCAGAACATTGCCTGGGTCTCTGGATTAACAGTCCGATGATAATACCACTAGGCCATCACCTCCCCATTTCTCCCCTTACAACCCAGCAGATGTCTCTCCCCACACCTTGGCCCCCAACAACATTCCCAGCCCGACATCAATGCTGACTCCAGCTTGCCCAGAATCCCCCTCTTTGCCAATCCTTACTTGCTAACTGCTTGTTGCTCCTCCAATCATGGGAGAGAACACTCTTGTGACTAAGGGAGCAGCCCCTCAAGTGATTGGTTGAATTTTCTAGAGGTGAGAGGGGAGGGTAGGGACGGGGTATGTTGGTGGTTGAGGGATTTGCCTGCCTCCCTCAATGTATGTCCAGCCTGGCTGGAGGATCTCACTCAGGTTGTTGGACACAGCAGCGAGTGGTGCTGAACTTTCGCAAAGAGTGACGAGAGAGATGGTAAGTCTGCATCTCCCTTGAGCTATTGCACTGTGGGTCATTGGAGAACAGACAGAGAGAGAGAGAGAGAAAGGAAACTGCTATCCGAGCAGCAGTCACAGTGCACCAGTTAGCCATTTCTGTCCTCGCCCATGTCAAACTAAACAGGAGATGACAAGGGCTACCATTCAGTGTCCTCACCTAATTCCTCTACAACAAAACAAGACCGTCATGTTTCGCCAGTGTTTTCCGATCCCCCTGCCCTGCCTGCAGCCCCCTTATCACTGGTGACACACCATTCCACTTGTAAACTGTCCTCTAAAATCAACAAAGTGCCAGTGTTTGAGCCAGACTGTAAATCCGGGTGTGTCCTCAGCAAACATACACCCCTGTATGTTTATTAAGAGCCCACTGCCTGGTCGTCATTCTCAGACACTGCTGACTGGCCAGGCAGTGGGCTCTTAACAAACATACACTCCTGCTCACACAGGTCATTGTCACACACTGCTGACTGACCAGGCAGTGGGCTCTTGTTCTCTGAAGTGCTGAATGCAGAGGGCATTTGAAAAGAGGAGCACATCACCCTAAATACAGCTGGTGTTTCGTGCCAAAATGGAAGATAACAGCCAAGTGAGACCTGAGAAGGTCCCAACAACAGGAATGAACTGGCGTCCCAGTCAGTCTCAGCTACACTAGTTGCCACTGCCTCAGTGACGAGGGGGTGAATGGTTCAGAGCACTCCAACAGGCTCAGGAAGAGAGGCTAGGCCTTGTTCCCACTGGATGCCTATTGCTATGTGCCACTTCCCCAGGTAGAGAATAGTGCGATGAGACTGAGTCTAGGAGACAGTGAGGACTGCAGATGCTGGAGATCAGAGTCAAGAGTGTAGTTCTGGAAAGGCACAGCAGGTCAGGAGGAGCAGGAGAATCGATGTTTCGGGCATAAGCCCACTGAGTCTGTCTGAGTGATGTTATTAGTATAGCTGAACAATTACAGGGATGTGATGGCTGTGAGATGTGTATGTGTGAGGTTTGCACCTGTAAGTGTGTCAGGGTAAAGTGGAGATCACAAATCTTAGCCATGCTTTCTGATCACTAGAGATCGCCAATGGTTACTGATGAGTTAGGTTGCATTGACTGCTGCATGAGCTTAAAGCTGCACTGGGTCAGAGGCAACGTTTGAAGGTAAGCACTCACCTGAGGTCATTCAGTGCTTTGTGGCACTATGGCCAGATTCATGAAGGCAGGCTCCTTGATAATATGTTCCCATTGCCTTTGAGGCCACCCCAGCCCCACAATGTCTCTGTTCCACCAGAGCACTACATTCCCAAATCTGGGAGCCCACTGATTAGTCTACTGTGTACCACTGGCACTCTTCTGTCCTGCAGAAAAACCATTGCAACCTGCTGGAGCAAGAAGGTAGCTGTCCGTTAAGAGGGGTGACCTAACTTTAAGAGGTGCAGGTTAACTTTAAGGAGAAAGTGAGGTCTGCAGATGCTGGAGATCAGAGATGGAAATGTGTTGCTGGAAAAGCGCAGCAGGTCAGGCAGCATCTAGGGAACAGGAGAATCGACGTTTCGGGCATTAGCCCTTCTTCAGGAATGAGGAAAGTTGGTCCAGCAGGCTAAGATAAAAGATAGGGAGGAGGGACTTGGGGGAGGGGCGTCGGAAATGTGATAGGTGGAAAGAGGTCAAGGTGAGGGTGATAGGTCAGACTGGGGTGGGGGCGGAGAGGTCGGGAAGAAGATTGCAGGTTAGGAAGGCGGTGCTGAATTTGATGGATTTGACTGACACAGGCTGGGGGGAGGGGAAATGAGGAAACTGGTGAAATCCGAGTTCATCCCTTGTGGTTGGAGGGTTCCTAGCCGGAAGATGAGGCGTTCTTCCTCCAACCGTCGTTTCGCTGTGGTCTGACGATGGAGGAGTCCAAAGACCTGCATATCCTTGGTGGAGTGGGAGGGGGAATTGAAATGTTGAGCTACAGGGTGGTTGGGTTGGTTGGTCCGGGTGTCCCAGAGGTGTTCTCTGAAACGCTCCGCAAGTAGGTGGCCTGTCTCCCCAATATAGAGGAGGCCACATCGGGTGCAAACTCTGAAACGCTCCGCAAGTAGGCGGCCTCTGAAACGCTCCGCAAGTAGGCGGCCTCTGAAACGCTCCGCAAGTAGGCGGCTCTCTGAAACGCTCCGCAAGTAGGCGGCCTCTGAAACGCTCCGCAAGTAGGCGGCCTCTGAAATGCTCCGCAAGTAGGTTAACTTTAAGCCATGCAGGCTACCTTTAAGAGGTGCTAGCTTGCTTCCAGAGGTGCAATTAGCTTTAAGAAATGCAGGTTAACATTACAAAATGTAGGTTAACATTACAAAATGCAGGTTAGCATTACAAAATGTACGTTAACATCACAAAATGCAGGTTAGCATTACAAAGTGCAGGTTAACATTACACAATGCAGATTAACTTTACAAAATGCAGGTTAACGTTACAAAATGCAAGTTAACTTTAAGAGGTGCTGGCTAGTTCATGTAAACCACATATACACCTTGACCTCTTGCTGATCCTCGGTACAAACCCACCGTCTCACATTTTAGGCTCAATTATTTAAAATGGATAATACAGTGGATTTTGGATGTAGGTTTGCTCGCTGAGCTGAAAGGTTTATTTCCAGACGTTTTGTTATCTTACTAGGTAACATTTTCAGTGGACCTCATGCGAAGCAATGCTGAAACTTCCTGCTTTCTATTTATATATTTGGGTTTCTTTGGGTTAGCATATAAACCATATAAAAACTCAAACATATAAATAGAAAGCAGGAATTTGCAGTATTGCTTCGCACGAGGTACACTAAAGATGTTACCTAGTAGGGTAACAAAACGTCTGGAAATGAACCTTCCAGCTCAGTGAGCAAACCTACATCCAAAACCTCAACCTGAGCTACAAATCTTCTCAAAACTCGCTAATACATTGGATGTAGTTTTAACATTGCCCATAGAACAATGTATAAGAAAGCTCCATTGACTGGAATGCTCAGTGGGCAGTACCTGTTTCAAATATGAATGACAAGGAAAAACATTTTACAGTAAGCATTTTACAGTTGTGCCTCAACAGTTACCCTGCCATTCTCCCCTCCTCATAATGCACCCTTAGCCTGTTCTCCCATTACCACATCCTTTGGCCTGGAGCCTCTGTCATTTAGAGCCTCCCTCCTGCCCTCTGACCTCTCACATTCAAATGAGGAAACAGAACCAGGAACTGGCCATTTGGCCCTGAACAGTCTCCTCCCCATTCAATAAGATAATGGCTGATCCCATTGTGGCCTCAATTCACTTTTGGAATACTGTGTTCAGTTCTGGTCTCCCTGCTATTGGAAGGATGTTGTGAAACCTGAAAAGATTCAGAAAACATTTTCAAGGATGTTGCCAGGGTTGGAGAGTTTGAGCTGTGGGGAGTGGAAAAAGTAGAGACAGAGACAGAGTTAATGTTTCAAGTCCATCCTGACTCTTCTTCAGCACTACATAAGCAGCACAGTTCTGAAAGAGAAATATTGGACTCCAAACATTAACTCTGTTTCTCTTTCTCCATGGATGCTGCCAGATCTGCTGAGTTTCTCCAGCATTCTCTGTATTTGTTTCAGATTTCCAGCTTCCGCAGTATTTTGCTTTTGCAATTGTGCTTCCTTTTATTCCTACCATAATCCCCTGGGATTTGCTCCCAGCATTTGTTGCCAACCCCATTCCAAGCTGAATTCCCGAAATGTTTCCAACATTCCCGTTAACGGCAGCTACTGGGTCAAATTGCAGTGCTTGTCTCTGAACTCTCTCCTATATCTTTCCATTCTTTTCCAGGTTGGATCATTTTTTATGATCAATTTATGTCTAGTCGTCATAGCCACCCAGTTTTCCGAAACCAAGCAGCGTGAAAGCCAGCTGATGAAAGAGCAGCGGGTTCGCTTCATGTCCAACGCCAGCACACTGGCCAGTTTCTCTGAGCCGGGGAGCTGCTATGATGAACTCCTCAAGTACATTAGTCACATGGCACGGAAGGCCAGGCGTGAGGTGGTGCGTGTGTGCCACCTAGTGGTGAGCCGGAGGAGCCACCAAGCCGGCGGCAGGACCGGGCCAGGCCCACAACCCCACAAACGACGGAAACGCAAGCGGGCATCCTCTGTCCACCACCTGATCCACCATCACCATCACCACCACCACTACCATGTCAGCAACGGGAACCTGCGGGCCCCCCGAGCCGGCCCGGAGATCAGAGACGCGGAGACTGACCCTGCCCACCACAGCACCGCCAACCGGCTCATCGTCCTGCCCTCACCCCTGGCCAAGCTGCACCCTCTCCCAGCGCCCGCCGCTCCCGCCAACACTGAGTCCGTCCACAGCATCTACCATGCCAACTGCCACATCGAGCCGGTGCAGTGCAAGTCCTCCCTCAGGCAGGGGGCAGCAGACGGAGGCCAGAGGACGACCGATGTCAGGAGTTACCCAACCTTGCAGCCAGGCTCCCAGCACGAGGTGATCAACCTCAATGGCAACGGGGAGAAGACCCTCAAGGATGCAACCATGAATCCTGACAACGCAATGGCAAATCTCAACATCCCGCCAGGACCGTATCGCAAAATGCATCGACTCCTAGAAACACAGAGTGCAGGTGAGCAAATCAGAGCCTTGCCTTGACCAGAACCAAGGGCACACTTTGTGAGTGACAATGTTTTAAGGCAGACCCTCCCCTAGAAAACAGACTTGTTAATAACAAAGTGTCATTTTCCTAGACTTGCCTTGTCACTCCAATAATTCCTGGTGAATCAGAGACGACAAAATTAAAACATTATATTTTGGGTCAGTAGCCCATAATGACCACAAAGTGATAGATTATCTGTTAAATACCTGCCTGACATTTCATACCATTTGTTTGAGGGCTCTGCGGTAGTGTCCATATCTCTGGGCCAGAACATTTGGGTTCACGTATAAAATCATGAGGGGCGTAGATAGGATGAATGCATGTAATTTTTTTTCCCAGGGATGGGGAATTGAAAACTAGATAGGTTTAAGGTGAGAGGGGAAAGATTTAAGGACCTTAGGGACAACGTCTTCATGCAGACAGCGGTGTGTCTGTGGAATGGGCTGCCAGAGAAAGTGGTTGAGGCAGGTACAACAGGAACGTTTAAAAAAACATTTGGATGGGTACATGGATGGGAAAGATTTAGTATGATATGCACCAAATGCGGGCAATTGAAAAAGGTTGAGTGGGTGCCATGGTCAGCATGGACCAGATTGTGTCGAAGGGCCTGTTTCCATGCTGTATAATTCCATGACTCTAAGTTCCACTGTTTCCCTCACCTTTGTCAAATCAGGTTGTTTAAAAATACCTAAAAAGAAGAAATGAGGAGATAGCTTCAAAAATTACTGATAGTGGGTGGGTCTGCATCACATGCAACGTGGTGGCAACGGTGGGATTGTTATTAAAATATCTCAATACAGCTAAGGTTAAAAAAAATCCATTCAGCCAAAGAATATGATTGGCTCACATCAAATGCATATCCATTTGAGAATGCAGGAAGTCAAACATTTCCTGTTCCGTGCTGTCGACCCTGGGTGATTTTCCATTCGGGGAAACTGTGAAGAGCAGTAAAACATAACCCATTTCATCCCATCCTGTAGATTAGACAGGGGTATCATTGTTGTAATGGGGGAGGGTGTAATGTCACTGTAAT